>NW_026705723.1:0-300000 GCF_029867415.1 Vicia villosa | reverse complement strand
ACCCATGAATCTTTCATACGGATACATCCACCTATATTGAACAAGGCAACCAAGATAAGCTTCAGATGCAAGATGCACATGTATATGTTCCATAGAGTAAAAAAAACCAGGCAGAAATACTTGTTCCAAGTTACAAACAATGATTAGAATATTTTGATCCAACTTAATGATGTTATCCACTCTTAAGGCTGATACACAAATATCTCTAAAAAATTTACTAATTTCAGTTAGTGGATTAAGCACGTGTTTGGGTAGTGAGCTGAACGTGATTGGAAGTAATCGTTTCATGAAAACATGGCAGTCACGACTTTTCTTTCCATGCAATTTCCCAGTGTTGGCATCGGCACACCTTGCTAAGTTTGAAGCCTAACCATCAGGCATTATCAATTCATTTAACCATCAACAAATCACTTTAGCTTCTTGGGAAGTTAGACTGTAATTAGCCTTAGGTTTTAATAATTTTTCATTCGGTTGAGGCTTCAACTCCAAAAAAAATTTATTACCCTAAATTTCCATTTCTTTTCTTGCCTTCTTATTATCTTTTGTCTTCTCACGAACATCAATCACTGTATTAAATACATTATCAAACAAATCTTCACAATATGAATAACATCAAGATTATAGCGCAGCAAATTATCTTTCCAATATGGGAGGTCCCAAAATATAATTCTTTTTGTCCAATTATGTGTGACTCCATATCCTGGAATTCATGTTGCTTTACCGTTATTTGTGAATTTTGGTAGTTCACAAACTTGGTTCCATACTTTGCCTGGTAAAAATTGAGGGGGGGGGGGGGGGAATATGTAACTCGAACGTATTTTTTGAAATCAGTCTTGTTTCTTCTATAGGGATGATTTATTGGTAGGAATCTGCGGTGACAGTCAAACCACGAGCTTTTCCCCCTTTTTCCCAACATAAACGCCTTGGTGTATCCCATGGAATTTTGACAACCCATTTTTGCATGCGTACCCTAACCAGACAACATGCCATATGCGGGAAAGTCGTTAATAGTCCACATCAAGGCAGCTCCTAAAGTAAATTTCTGTTTTACAGGATATGTCATAATTCCATTCACCAATCCACAACCTCTTCAAATCATCAATTAAAGAATGTAAATACACATCGATTTCGGCTTTTGGAATCGACGATCCTGGAATGTGGCAAGTCAAAAACATGTATGGATTTGTCATGCACATCTTAGGAGGGAGGTTCTAAGGGGTTGCAATAACTGGCCAACAAGAATATTCGATTCCTGGAGATTGGACATTTGGAGTAAAACCATCAGAGCATAATCCAAGCCTGACATTTCTAGGTTCTACAGTAAAATCAGGATGTATCTGATCAAAGTGCTTCCATGCTTCGCCGTCAGATGGATGTCACATAGTGCATGAACTTGTTTTATTTGTATGATTTCATGTCATTTGACTTGCACTGGGCATTGAAGTAAACATCCTTTTTAACCTTGGTATTATCGAAAGATAAAACATGAACTCACTGCTACACATTTTTGCTTACGGTTAATGGTTTTACTGCGAACTCGATATCTTGGACTCTTAGATAACTTACATTCCTCCAACGCTTCATCATTAGTACCAAACTCATTGTCATAAAACAACATGCAACAACAAATATAATAATAAATCTTTCTTACTTCTAAACCCAACTTCGACGCCATCCTCTTTGCATCATAAAAACTTGTAGGTAAGTTATCTTTCGTAGGAGCCGCGTCCAGCATAATTTTTGTGAAGAATTCCAAAAATTGATCAAGAACAGTCCAATTTGACTTAGCGACCAATAATCTCACACACATTATTAATTTTGAGTCTGGAGACCCTTTAAACAACGACATATTTATCTCTTTCAACAACTGATAAAATCTCTACGCTTCCTCATTCGGCAACTCTTCCACGTCAAAATCTTCAGGTTCACATAGGTCATGTTCACACCAAAAGCATCACCAACCATCTCATCGATCAATTAAAGTGTTCCTCATATTCCATATATGATCGACTACTTGAAGCATGTGAATTACTAGTCTCTAGTACGTTACTCGGTAGTTCTTCTCCATTATATGTCCAAACCTAATAATTTTCAATGAAACTCCTTCTCTTTAAATAACGTTCTACTTCCTCTAGATCACTAATTATAGGTCTACATTCACATTTAAGATAAGGACATATTACTCCTCCTTCGCTTCTACAACATTCTTGAGCAAATGCCTACGTGATAAACCCTTTAACTCCTTCCTCAAAATCTGGTTTAAGTCTGCGCCTTCCTGCATACAATCTATCGTACATCCAACTATGATAGTACCGATAATACTCCATACTACACATGTATACAATCGTTTGATTTCATACAAATAAATTTTATACAATTTAATATATAATATATGCTCACATAATATATTAACTACAAATATATTTTATAACTACAAATAAATTCATACTATTTTATTTTTAATAAACTTATATAATATATATTTTTAGATAAACATATTATTATGTGTTTTTTTAAATAAACATATAATATTTTATGTTTTTATTAAATAACTATTATGTTCTATTTAAAAAAACATATAATAAACATCTAACATATAATATATATAATATATAATACATATAATATATAATATATATATATATATATATATATATATATATATATATATATATATATATATATATATATTCTATTTTTAAAAAAAAAATTATAATGTTTTAAAAAATAACTATTTCATATTATTTTGTTTTTAATAAACCTATTATTCTTTTAATAAACATATAATTAACTATTACATATTATTTTGTTTTAAAAAAACTTATATATTATACTCCATTTTTAAGAAATATTTTGTTTAACAAATTTATATTGTGTTTTTAAAAATGGTATATAATATATTTTGTTTTTAATTTTATTTATTTATACATATATAATATATTCTGTTTTTTAATAAAAAATTATATATATAAATATGTATAAATATAAATATATATATATAATATATATATATATATATATATATATATATATATATATATATATAATTTTTACAAAATAAAAATATAATACATATTCTGTTTTTAAATAAAAATAATATAATATATTATTACTTTATTCTGTTTTTAATAAAGTAATATAATATATATTATGTTTTTAAATAAACATATAATAAATTATAATATATATTCTATTTTTCATTAAAAATAATATAATATAATATATATTAGTATTAAAATATATTATATTTCTAATAATTAATATATTCTACTTTAAAGAAAAATAAAACATATTGTGTTTTTAATAAATTTACATATTTTGTTTGAATAATAAGTCGGTATATTAAAATAATCAGATTTTATTTTAATGGAATATAAGTGGAAGTATTATTTTTACATTAAGTGTAGAAATTAAATTGGGCTTATTTTATGGTATCTTTAAGTATTAAGGGTGTATTTTTATTGGGAATTTTCAGAGTAATTAAGATTAGACAGGAAATATGAGACATTAAGTAATAAGGGATACATTTTATTAGGCCCATTTATGTGTTAATTATTTATTTAATTGTTATGTAATATAATAATTAATTTAATTAATTAACTTTTGTGTATTTGTGTTTAATTAGTAGTAGAATAAATAAGATAATAGTTATTGGGCCTAACTAGTTAGAATGTGGGATTAGTTGGGTTAAGCCCAATAAGAATAAAGATAGTGAAGGTTTAGAGAATAGAAACATTATTTTCATTTGTTCTTTGGCAAGAGTAGAGAAAGAGGGGAAGAGGAGCAAAAGAGGAAGCTAGGGTTTGAAGAAATTATCAAGAGGTAAGGGGGAGAATTCTTATTATTATGGGTTAGTATGATTGGGTCAATGGGTAATGTGTGTGAGAAGGGGGTGCCGGCCGGCACACCCCACGTAAGCCATTACTTTTGCGTTTTTTTTATGCTAGTCATTGTGTGCGGACATTTTGTTTTTCTTTGTTGTTTCATATTGGTGTTCTTTCATTCTATTTTCATGTTGCATACAAACACTTTATGAATATATATATATATATATATATATATATATATATATATATATATATATATATATATATATATATATATATATATATATATATATATATATATATATATATATATATATATATATATATATATATATATATATATAATAATAATAATAATAGAATAGAACCACTTAAGACTTACTATTTTTGGTTCCAACTATGCCATGATGTTCTGTTCCCATGTCTTATAATATTAATTAAGGAACACATATATAATAAATACTATAAGGGAAAAGAAACAATTATGACATGAAAATTTAAAACAGTCCCGTTTGATCAAAATAGCCGAATAAGCGGTATAGTTAGTTATCCGGAATTTGATGAAAAGTTATGTGGTAGCTAAGTTTAATTAGTAGATTAACATAGAGGTGTTATTTTGTTGAAATTGTGATATTTTACAAATCGATCGAAATTGTGTTTGATTTGAATATCCTTTATAATTAAATGTTGATTTTGGGATAGAAATGATAAATTGTGAATTGTTTTATGTGGGCAGCCGTTTGGCATGAATCCTAGTGATTAGTTGATTTATTGTGAAAGTGTGTATTCATATATATATTTGGCAAATGTGAATTAACATGAGATAGTATGATACTAGTGTTAATTGAAATTGTGTTCGTATTTGATAATCGGCCTATATATGTGAATAGTATATTTGTTATGAATGTGTATATGTACAATTGATGGATAATTCATAGAGTTGAATTATTGTGATATGCGGAATATTAAGATGGTAGAGATGATCTTAATTGCATATGTGTTGATGATAGTTGTAAATACATTCATAGGATGGGTTACCTTGAAATAGAGGTGGGTTGCCTTGAAATAGAGGTGGTTGCTTTGAAATAGAAGCGGCAAGCTATATGTTTACGTTTTGTGGGCTTTGTTCTTGTTTGGATCGGACGTGGCTTGGATTCTAGGTATTGAATCGGAAAGCGGTGAAACGTTGGGTTCACATTCGGCACCACATGCATAGAGTCACATGTCTTGCATTGAGTAACATTGGTGTTATGTGATGTTTGAATATATGCAATAGTGTGATTGTTTATGTGTGTTTGAAACATGATAATTGAATTGATGATGTTTGGATACATGATCCGGTGTTAAATGTGAATATGTGATAATAATGGTTTATGTACATATTTGGAATAATAGTATGGAACCCTTTTGAAGTATATACCATTGTGCTATGTTGTATACTTGAACATGTGAAATATATTGGATAATACTATTTACATGATTATGCAAGGTGTGTTGAATTCATATGATTGTTAATTAAATCATTGTGCTTATATATACTTTCTTCATAATGATTTGAATTCTTACCCTTATGTTTGAATGTTACCACTTGTTGGTAACGTGCAGGTTTCGACGCTTAGTAGATTGTGCGAGGTTATTCAGAGAGCGTCCAAGTTTGTTTTGGTGTTTAGGTAGTGAGTCAATGCTCTGGTCATGTAACATTGGGTTGGGATTTAGAAGTATTGAACTCATGTTTTATTTGGTTATGTATTATGATGCTATTTTATGAACATGTATGTTGTTACTTGTTGATGAGTGGCCTTAGTGCCAAATATTCTGGATTTTTTATGTTGATTATCCTGATGAATATATTTGAGATATGATCATGGTATGGGACATGATCATTTATGAAATACATAAGTATTTATTATTTTCGCTGTGAATGCATATTCTTGATGAATTATGACAAGTGAAAAGTGTTACCATGATGACCAGGTGTAATTGTATATTTAATGATAAATGATGTTGGTTTTTGAAAGCTTTTAGTTTTTGAAAACATCGATGTGACGCACTTTGTTTATATGCATGACTATTTACTCTGATTATATGTTAATATTCGGGGTATTAGAAAGGGGTGTTACACACGCCACGTGGAAGATAACTTGACAAACATTTTAGATTGTGGGGGTTTTAAACCTCCTCTATATAAACCCAAAATTGAATTAATAAAGCATTAAATGTAAGACAACAATGGATTGAGTAAATAAATTATTAATATAAATTAAAGTTGATTAAATGTATAAAACAGGAAGCAAGACATCTAAGAAAAATAGAAATTTCAGTCCTTTTTATAAAACCAAAACTTATATTATTTCATATGCTTAAATAAGGCATAATGTAATGTGAATTTCATTGTACTTAAGCATATCGAATAATTGAATCTACAAGAAGCTTTTTCTATCACAAATCTACACCATGGATATAAATCACATCAACACATAACACATGCATAACAAAGTTATTGTTCTAGCAAGAAACTTGTCATCTCTTGCATCGTTAGTAAACTATTTTGCAACACTAAAAATATTAATTATAATGAGTTATGTAATATATAGAGAATAAAATAACTATATTCTGAAACTAATTGGATTACCTTGCCAACAATATTCAATAAAGTTCCAACTTGAAGTACCCCTTCAATCCTATTGAATCCAAGAGTCTCTGAAATAATGATTTCATGACAAAATAAGTAGACCTTATACAGTTCTTTAATTTTTTTTTAATGTTTGTAAGGAGAGGTGAGTAAAAGAGAATGAACCTAACAATCCCACCTTTTTAGGATGGCCATTCTCCAAGGTTTCACATACAAGTCTCTTCCCTGATTTTTCAAATGTTGAGTTTTCAGCATATAATATAAAACTAGTGGCATCACGAGCTCTAACCACACGCACATGATCAGTTCCATCATCCTAACACGTGAAATGTATCTTAAACATTTATTTAAAGTGAATTTGGTATTAATTAACAATATATATTATCAAAATATTTTTAACATCATTTCAAATGGAACTTCAATTGAGGATGCATCTTCGGTTATTGTTAATGCTTCAGGTATTTCTGAATCAACAAGTTCATCAAGTAAAAGTTCAAGACACAAAGCATGGATGTTTAGTTAATGGAAACAAACAGAACCATGATAATGATAAGGCAAATGCCATGTTAGAAAACGGTATCACAAACTCTAGTTAATGTAAGGAAGCTGGTAGAGAAATGAACTTAGAAGCAACGACAAATGAAGCTGCTAGAACAAAACATGGATGTTGTGAATAATGGATTTAAAGCCATACGTGAGATTCAACGGCATTCTTATCACATAATTTTGATAATTTCTTGAATCTTGGAGTTTATCTTAATGCAATAAATCAGTGACTAAGTAGTCATATCCCAATTTGTGTTATGTTTTTTACTGAAATGTTTATTAATTTGCACCAAGTAGTATCCTTTACTTTGTTTATGGGTTTATTTAGAGGATGTTTAAAGCCCCCTCAATCTATTGCGTTTTAAAATGTTTGCCAAGTTGTCTTCCACGAGGCGTGCCACGTCAGCTTCCGTTAATGAAAGTTGACGGCAGAGACCAAAATTGGAGATAGAAAACTTTATGAGGACCATTCTTTAAACAAAAATTTTATAGGGACTAAAACTAGATTTAGGGTTATTTATAGGGACCACAAACATATTTAACCCTAAAATTTAACATATAAAAACGAAAAAACTAAAGTAAAATGTTAAAGATATTTGAAGAATTGGATGAATTTAACATACCTTTAAGAGAAATCGGAAGAATTATTTGAAGATGAATAAGGTTGAAATTGGAAGAAGAATAGAGAAGAGAAACTTGCTGGAAACAAGAAGAGAGAGAAGAAAATTGTAAGATAAAATGAACTGAAGCGTGAAAGAGGAAGCTTTGGGCTTTAAATAAGGACATCAGTGTTATGTTAATCACGTCGCAAATAAAAATAGATCGGTTGCGTTGCGACGTGAATTCCACGTCGAAATATCTACACATTCAGAACAGTCATCTTTGTTGCGACGTGAAATACACGTCTCTAAATAAAGTTGCCAGTCAACCATGCACGCCTATCAATTCTTGCAGTCAAACTTTCCCTCTCAGTTTTTGAATTTTGAAATGTGTTTTGCTATGTGATATACATGCCGCAAATGAATTTTTTGTTTAAAAAAAAACCCAAAGTTCCCCCCATATGAAACCGAGTTCTATATTTTTTTAAATATAATATGCTGCGATGTGTTTTCCATGCCACAACATTTTTTTGAAAAAATTTCCACCCTTCCCCCACATGAATACCTGACTTCTATTTTTTTATTATAAATAGATAGCGACGTGATAATCATGTTACAACAGCCTTTTTTTTGCCACGTGTTTATCACGTCACAAAATCATTTCACTGGGGGATGCTTTTCTTGTAGTGTCCTCAGAAATTAAAAAATGAGAAAAGCTTTGAGAAATTTCTTGAGATGTTCAAGAAACTTCAAATTAACTTCTCGTTCTCCAAATACCAACCTACACAAATTTCACGAGCATAATTTCTAAGAAGTGGACCATGTGAGATGAAAATATGATATTATCAAAGAAATGCGGAGCCTTATTGCAAAGGAAGATTCCCACGAAAGGCAAATTTATTAGAATTTCAAATGCAAATGATTAATTTTTTATTTACTTATATTTTCTCCTAAACAAAAAGGATATTTTTGACAATTCATAAAATTTATAGAGGTATGGGGTCTAAGTGGAGGAGAGTTTTTTCTGCCGCCCTCCAAATTTAACCTGGCGCCCCCTCAATTTTTAATAATACTCATACTACCCATGACAAAATTTTAGGGAAAATGCGTATAAAAAATCTGGTAGAATAAATGAAATATCCTACAAATTAAAAAATCGAGTAGTGTATACTGAAAGTGCGATATGCATCTATATCTATTTTTTTTAAAACACCATATTTTACCAGTTTTTTTGCAAAACCTTGAAAAATACAGTAGTGTAAAATCACCACATTTTTCAAAAACTTCCTGCATTTATCGAATTTTTAGAAAAATTGCAAAAAATCCAGTGGTGTAATTTCAATGGTTGAGACTTTACCAATAGTTTGTACGAGTGTGGTTGCACCGACACTTGTATGTGGTCCATAATAAATCCAAACATGTATAAATAGGGATCATGTGTTATTAAAAACAACATCTTAAATGGGAGTATGTGTGTGCTTTAATGGGGTGAAACCTTTAGTTGATTTTGGACTCCTAGAGGACACCACATGTCTCACTCTTATGAGTTCCAAATTAAATAATATGTTGCTCGACATCGAGAACAAAAAGGCGAGTAAAATCGAGTTTCTTGCACCATGGATTGAAATAAGATCATATTGAGCTGAAGAGTGATGAAGATTGGAAGGTTATGTGGATAACATATCATTGTAGGTTAACAAAGAAACTGATCGAGTTTGATGCGACAATTTCTAAATCTGTCAATGATATAATCAAGATGTTGAAACATCCATAATCATTTGGTACTGTTTAGATTTTTCTTTTTTATTATTGTTAAGTGATGTAATTTTTCGTGTTAAGTTAAGTTAATTGTAATGTGTTAAGTTATGTTCATTTTGAAATTCTTGATTAACCTAAGCAAAATTTTTTACTTCCGGATTTTTCAAAATCACAAGTATAATTGCATGCATTTTACTAGTTTTTTTCAAAATGTCTGGCATCATTGTATGCATTTTTACTGATTCTTTCAAAATATTGGATACACAATATGCATTTTTTTCGGATTTTCAAAAATATTTAATATAAAATATGCATTTTTATCGAATTTTTCAAAATATCCGATTGAACATATACATTTTTATCGGAGTTTTTAAAATATCTGATAAAAATGCATGAGAAACATGAGTTTCACAAAATTTAAAATGTTACGTTAAAATAGAGAAGTGGATTTTTATATTAACAAGATTAATATGGTAAGGTAGGACAAAAAATTATGAGAATTTCTTGATGCACCCTTATGAGACGAGCCTCACCTTTGATAACCCCAAATTGCCCTTCGGAGATGCATCTCCGAATGAACCACAAACCATTTTAAAAAAATTGTTTCGGATATGCATCTCCAAAATTACCCAAAGACGTTTTAGATATGCATCCGAAAACATGGCTGGACAGAATGGTTGGAAGAAACATAATTGTTTTTGACTTTTTTTTTTAAAATAATCAATATCGGTTTGATTCGAAATTTGGTTAAATCGTTAATAAACACGCAAATGGAAAATAGTAAAACAAACACAATGTATGTATATAATATTGTTCTAATATAACAAAAAATAATACAAAATGTTGTTCAGAAAGTACGGAATGTAAAATTAATACATCGGCAAATAAAAAAGAAGGGCATAGCCTACCGCGTATGCCTAATTCTCACCCCTTATCTGCCTCCTATATCCCATAACACTCCATGCCTCCCTACCCATCCTTTCTACGATAGCCACCACTTCAGGACCACCTCTCTCAATCACTCCCAAGTCCAAAGCATCTTGCCCAAGCAATTGTATACACTGACGAATCAGCAAGACATCAGTGTCATGATCATCCTGGATCTCCTGGTTCTCCAAGATCTCCTAATGAGTTAACCTAGATGGACAACCAGGAGCGTCTGGTGTCATGATCGAGTGTGACACTCAGTAGAACCATCCCTCCACATAATGCCAACTGCTCGATGCTAGCATCGTCCGATAATCCTCTAGCACCATATGATGCTCCTAATCCTAAGAGATGCCATCAAGATCCTGGCGCACAATGGAGTCACGAGTAGCCTGAAAGGGAGATTTAGGGATGGTTTGGACATAGCCAAAATGTCACATGCATTGATCAGGAAGATACCTAACCATAATATTACTCCCTCATGCTAGCCACCCTGAGTATAATGAGATGGGGTCGAAAGGGACCATCTCCCAGTGATCCCTGTAAGGCATCCATTTGATGTCATCGTGAATGGTGCGATCAAGATATAACCAGAATGACGAAATAACATTATTCCCTCTTCATGATAGTCCTCATCAAAGTAGAAACTATAAATGCAGTGGAAATGGGAAATGATCCATCCATTAAAAATGAATAAGATCTATATAAGAACAAAATATTAAAACCAAATTAAAATTAATAGTTGGAATGAAAAGTACCGTCAGTAGTGTTCATGAGCCCGTCAAGTGCCTTGTCCTCTAGCTAGAAGCTCCATTCAGCTTTTGGCAGTGGTGGAGCCAGAAAAATGCTAAAGCCCGGGCAAAAATTTAAAAATGTATTCAACTAAAAATATAATTATTTTATGATTAATAAAATATTATTTATAATTATTAAAAAAAATTATTTTCAAATGTCAAGTTTTCTATTTTTTTTACGAGTTACTATCAGCAAAATATCTATTTTATTTTAGTTAAATAAATTTAATTATATCGTATTAAATCAATTTAGCCAAATAAATTTAGCTGTGCGGATGCACGGATATCGGGCTAGTTGCTCAAGGAAAGAGTACACACATTAAAATTATGTTTCATTTCCTTAGGGACCATTTAAGTACAGGAGTTTGAGTTGGAGTAGTGTAGATTAGAGGAACAATTAACATTCATATTGACTAAACCATTGAAGATTGACACATTTGTAGAGTTCAGAAAGAGATTCTGAATGAAGACACTAATTATATTGAGCAAAAAAGTGTATTAGAATGTAGTTTCAAGTTAGTTATGTACTAACTATCTTGAGAAGAGGCCTATGCACATACCAACTCAAACCTTCTTTCTTTTGGGTTTCTTCAAACAATATATCTTCCTGAGTGTAATAGAAATTCTGTATATCCAAACGCAGTAGATCCTCGGTGAACGGCGGCTCGTGGCTATCACAAATCAAGGTTCAATTATAAAAAATACAGCAAAGCAAAACCAAGATGAAGGAAGAAGAATCTCAGTTCAGAACTTTTACCGAACACTTGGTGGGCATAGCGCAAAACGGCAAATACGACACCAATTATCCATCAATTCGTCAACCACAACCTGCAACAACAACAAATAACAACACAACAACAATATTGTAGCTAGAATTGAACTGAAACAAAAGAAAAAGAAGAAAAAGTAGAGTCGCAGTGTGCGTCTATTTACAGTATAATTTGACGGAGGATGGATATATATTGAATCGTGAAATTGAAGAACAACTAAGTATTTTTTCAAAGTGCGTAGTTTCATCTCCCTCCTAGTACCAAAATGGAGCATGTGGTTAATTTATTAACGGCGAATTCGACATCACTCCTCTTTCTTTTTGAAACCGCCGACAACCTTCTCGTTCAAGGGGCATCGAGCGAGAATGACATATCTCCAGCATATAATGGTTAAGCATGGTCGGGCGGAGCCTGGGCAGCTGCCCTACCTGGCCGGGCGCTGGCTCCGCCACTGGCTTTTGGTAAAGGTATGTCACACAGCCCGCCCCTTAGTTCCCCTCTGTAGCGGGGAAAATCTGATATCAAAGCCATAGGATTGACTCGAATCAATATTCCGTTTGAAATCGCCACTGCGCTTTATTTTTTCAAAGGAAAAGGGAAAAGAACGAAAAACCCAAAGTTTTGTTTTTAAAACAAGAAAGAGAACTCAGGTTCGGGTGTTGATTATACGAGGGGAAGGTTTAAAGCACCCCTCATATCCGTGGTACTCCACGGGAACCTTTTTGAAAATCTGTGTGTGTGTGCTAAAAAGGGTTTGTTTTATTTTTAAAATAAGCTCGGCAAAGCGTTAAGCTTTGGGCCTACATACCTCCTCGGTGCAATGGAGAAGTCAGAGCTAATGTAGTTCCGCTTTTGGGAAAAACGTTTTTAAAACGAATAAACACTTTGTTGTCGTTAGAGAGAAATACTCAGCCATTGATCTTGAGCATGAGAACAAACAAGTTCTTTGCATCGCAAATGAAAGAAGGGCTCCAACTCGGATAAAATCAACGAGTATGCCACTAGCTCTCTCACGCGGAAAAGATCTTGTTATTATCAATCAATTTCAAAATCGTGGGGTATAACCACTCGTTTCGACAATTAACGGTGTCTAAACTTTTGAAGAAAAGCCACTAAGGGCGAAAGATATTTTTAAGAAAAAGGTTTTGAAAAGATTGCAAACATAAGAATATTTTGGAAAAAGGGAGAAGATTTTGAAAATTTAAGAATGGGAGGAGATGAAGAGGCTAACCTAATGCATAAAATAAAAGCTAAGGAAAGAAACGGTCTAACCAAATAAGAAGCCAACACTTGACATTAAGAGCCAAGGTAGTTTTCCCATCCTTTGGATTTATCAATACCAACACATTAACACTTGGGGATCCACATGAACTTATTGTCTTAGAACCCTTTTTCATTAAGCACATTAAGATTCTGACGAAAATTGGGCAGAGTAACGGCTGTTTTCGGGTAAAATCCTTATATCAATGCCTTGGAATTAACCATCAAGGGCTTTCAAGGAAATACCTGCACACATAAACATACAACAGAACAATGCCAGACAGACAGAACAATCACAGGATAGTAATAGAATGAGTCCAGAGGTACTAGGTCCATAAGTCCGAATCTCCAAAGTGTTAGGGATAGTAACCGATAGTCCAAAGAGAACCTTATGTATTTTTTAGATTTTCGTTATTTATTAGTGTTTTAGCGAAAAAAGTAAAGTATGGTCCAAGTGGACAAAAGAAAAAATAACGGAAACATAAACATATGTCCAAGTGGACAAAGAGAAAATGACGGAAGGTAAATATGATGAAATGATAAAGTAAAGCGATAAAGCGAGAAATATAAAGAGCGGTAATATAAAGAGCGGTACAGTAAAGGTGCGGAAATTAAAGTTAGTTGTTAAGTGTTAAAGATAACCATCTTGAAACTTGTCAAGTATGTTATCAAAGTTAGTAGGAAGATCTTGTTAGAACAAGATTTGTTCTTATCAATTATCTTAGTTTTGATGATAACAATAATATGAATTTTGCTTAAGATAATATGGTACTCTAATCCAATGCAATTTCCCTTTCAGGAAATATATATAAGAGTACGCATAATTCAGCGCTCAGAAGATGTGTCTCAAATGGTTCAGCATGCAACATCAGAACATGGTCTGGCAAGACATCAGAAGATGGTCGAAGCAGAATCAGAACATGGGTCTATGGAAGCATCAGAAGAACATGAGATCAGAAGCACTGAAGATCAGAAGATGGTATCACGCTCAGAAGCACTTCAAGGTCAGAAGATCAGAAGATGCTGTGCACCAAGCTGTTTGACTCTGATGATATTCAAACGTCGTATTCACAAACATCAGATCAGAAGGAAGTACACGTGGCAGACTACGCTGACTGACAAAAGGAACGTTAAAGCTACTAAAGGCTACGTCAGTAGACACAGCGTGAACAAGGCTCGAGGTAGTTGACAAAAGCGTATAACATTAAATGCAAAGCTGTACGGAACACGCAAAGCATTAAATGCATTCAACGGTCATCTTCTCAACGCCTATAAATATGAAGTTCTGATGAGAAGCAAGGTTAACGATTTCGCACCAATACAATTCAAATTAACTTGCTGAAACGCTGTTCAAATCTAAACTCAGAATCTTCATCTTCATCAAAGCTCACTACATTGCTGTTGTAATATCTTAGTGAGATTAAGCTTAAATTGTAAGAGAAATATCACAGTTGTGATTATCGCTTTTAAGAAGCATTTGTAAACTCTTGAATAGATTACATTAAGTTGTAAGGAACTAGAGTGATCAGTTGATCAGTATACTCTAGGAAGTCTTAGCAGTTAGCTGAGCAGGAAGTCTTGGCAGTTGGCTGAGCAGGAAGTCTTGGCAGTTGGCTGAGCAGAAAGTCTTAGGAGTGAACTAAGCCTAGAGTGATCGTGTTGATCAGTAGACTCTAGAAAAGTCTTAGGAGTGAACTAAGCAGTTGTTCCTGGAGTGATCAGGTTGTGATCAGAAGACTCTGGAAGACTTAGTTGCGGCTAAGTGGAAAACCATTGTAATCCGTGCGATTAGTGGATTAAATCCTCAGTTGAGGTAAATCATCTCTGCGGGGGTGGACTGGAGTAGCTTCGTTAACAGCGAACCAGGATAAAAATAATTGTGCATTTTATTTTTATCGCTCAAGATTTTAAGTCACACTTATTCAATCCCCCCCTTTCTAAGTGTTTTTCTATCCTTCAATTGGCATCAGAGCGCCGGTTCTAAGGTGCAAGCACTTAACCGTGTTTAGAAAAGATTCAGGAAGAGAAAAACGCTTCATTTAAAAGATGGTTGATGAAAGTGAAAGGACTATACCTACACCTGCATCTACATCTGGCTCTGCTGAGCAATACAACGGTAACAATGGTTATACTAGACCGCCGGTATTTGATGGTGAAAACTTTGAATACTGGAAAGATAAACTGGAGAGTTACTTTCTGGGTCTAGATGGTGATCTATGGGATCTTCTGATGGATGGTTACAAACATCC
The DNA here is from genome assembly GCF_029867415.1 of Vicia villosa. Lineage (NCBI taxonomy): Eukaryota > Viridiplantae > Streptophyta > Magnoliopsida > Fabales > Fabaceae > Vicia > Vicia villosa. Next base: position 284,638 of record NW_026705723.1, on the reverse strand, counting down.
AGTAAATGCCAGAGGCGTGAAGCTGTCAAGGCAAGAAATGAATGATGACCAAAAGAAGCTTTTCAGGAATCATCATAAATGTAGAACTGTTTTGCTGAATGCTATCTCTCATGCTGAGTATGAGAAGATATCTAACAGGGAAACGGCCTATGACATATATGAGTCCTTGAAAATGACTCATGAAGGAAATGCTCAAGTCAAGGAGACAAAAGCTCTTGCCTTAATCCAGAAGTATGAAGCCTTCAAGATGGAGGATGATGAAGACATTGAAAAGATGTTTTCGAGATTTCAAACTCTGACTGCTGGATTGAGAGTTCTTGACAAAGGATACACCAAGGCTGATCATGTAAAGAAGATCATCAGAAGCTTACCCAGAAGATGGGGTCCGATGGTGACTGCATTCAAGATTGCGAAGAATCTGAATGAAGTTTCTCTGGAAGAGCTTATCAGTGCCTTGAGAAGCCATGAGATTGAGCTGGACGCAAATGAGCCTCAAAAGAAAGGTAAGTCTATTGCATTAAAATCTAATATCAAGAAATGCACTAACGCTTTTCAGGCTAGAGAAGAAGATCCTGAAGAATCAGAATCTGAAGAAGAAGATGAACTGTCCATGATTTCCAGAAGGCTAAATCAACTCTGGAAGACCAAGCAAAGGAAGTTCAGAGGCTTCAGAAGTTCAAGGAAATTTGAACGTGGAGAATCTTCTGATGAAAGAAGATTTGACAAGAAGAAGGTCATGTGCTATGAATGCAATGAGCCTGGACACTACAAGAATGAATGTCCAAATCTTCAGAAGGAAAGTCCCAAGAAAAAGTTTCATAAGAAGAAAGGTCTTATGGCAACCTGGGATGAGTCAGAAGATGATTCAGAAGATGAGCAGGCCAACTGTGCGCTGATGGCGACAGAAGATGACGGATCAGAATCTACATCAGAATCAGATTCTGAAGAGGTATTTTCTGAACTTACTAGAGATGAGTTAGTTTCCGGTCTAACTGAACTTCTGGAACTCAAGTCTCAGATCAGTCTCAAATACAAAAAGCTGAAAAAGCAATTTGAATTTGAAACAAAGAAGCTTGAGTTGGAGAATTCTGAATTAAAGGAAAAACTTTTAAAATTATCCAATAATGTTGGATCTCCTTCTGATTCAGAAAAATCCACTCCCAGTCTGAACCATATTCTGAAAGAATATGATTTAAGTTTCAGGAAGTTCCTATCTAGAAGTATTGGCAGAAGTCAGCTAGCTTCTATGATATATGCTGTGTCTGGAAACAAAAGAGTTGGCATTGGTTATGAGGGTGAAACCCCATACAAACTTGAACCTGTTGATGAAATGAAAATTACATACAAGCCATTGTATGATCAGTTCAAGTATGGCCACTCACATGATATTAGGCACACTTCACATGCACAAAGTTTTCACAGTACACACACTAAGAAGCATGTGACACAACCTAGGAAATATCATGAAACTCACATTAAGAATTATCATGCTGTTCCTCCTATTGCTTACAATGTTAAACCCAAGTTCAATCAGAATTTGAGAAAATCTAACAAGAAAGGACCCAAAAAGATGTGGGTACCTAAGGATAAGATTATTCCTATTGCAGATATCCTTGGCTGCAAGAAGGACAAAGCACAACATGTCATGGTACCTGGACTCTGGATGCTCGCGACACATGACAGGAAGAAGGTCTATGTTCCAAGACCTGGTGCTTAAGTCTGGAGGAGAAGTCAAGTTCGGAGGAGATCAGAAGGGCAAGATAATTGGCTCTGGAACTATAAAATCTGGTAACTCTCCTTCCATCTCTAATGTACTTCTTGTAGAAGGATTAACACATAACCTTTTATCTATCAGTCAATTAAGTGACAATGGTTATGATATAATCTTTAATCAAGAGTCTTGCAAGGCTGTAAATCAGAAGGATGGCTCAATCCTATTTACAGGCAAGAGGAAGAACAACATTTATAAGACAGATCTGCAAGATCTTATGAGTCAGAAGGTGACTTGTCTTATGTCTGTTTCTGAAGAGCAGTGGGTCTGGCACAGGAGATTAGGTCATGCTAGTTTGAGAAAGATCTCTCAAATTAACAAACTGAATCTTGTCAGAGGACTCCCTAATCTGAAATTCCAATCAGATGCTCTTTGTGAAGCATGTCAGAAGGGCAAGTTCTCCAAACCTGCATTCAAGTCTAAGAATGTTGTTTCTACCTCAAGGCCATTAGAACTCTTGCACATTGATCTGTTTGGACCAGTCAAAACAGCATCTGTCAGAGGAAAGAAATATGGTTTAGTCATCGTAGATGATTATAGCCGCTGGACATGGGTAAAATTCTTAAAACACAAGGATGAGACTCATTCAGTGTTCTTTGATTTCTGCATTCAGATTCAATCTGAAAAAGAGTGTAAAATCATAAAGGTCAGAAGTGATCATGGTGGTGATTTTGAGAACAAATCCTTTGAAGAATTCTTCAAAGAAAATGGTATTGCCCATGATTTCTCTTGTCCTAGAACTCCACAGCAAAATGGGGTTGTAGAACGAAAGAATAGGACTCTTCAAGAAATGGCCAGAACCATGATCAATGAAACCAATATGGCTAAGCATTTCTGGGCAGAAGCAATAAACACTGCATGTTATATTCAGAATAGAATCTCTATCAGACCTATTCTAAATAAGACTCCCTATGAATTGTGGAAGAATAGAAAGCCCAACATTTCATATTTCCATCCTTTTGGATGTGTATGCTTTATTCTGAACACTAAAGATCATCTTGGTAAGTTTGATTCCAAAGCTCAAAAGTGTTTCCTTCTTGGATATTCTGAACGCTCAAAAGGCTACAGGGTATACAATACTGAAACATTGGTTGTAGAAGAATCAATCAATATCAGGGTTGATGATAAGCTTGGTTCTGAAAAACCAAAGCAAGTTGATAATTTTGCAGGTTGTGATATTGACATATCAGAAGTTGTTGAGCCAAGAAGCAACGCATCAGAAGCAGAGCTCCTCAGAAGCAAAGAGTCTGAAGATCAAGTAACAGCTTCTCTGGAGGATCTAAGTATTTCTGAAGAACCATCTGTCAGAAGATCATCCAGACTCATCTCTGGTCATTCAGAAGATGTCATTCTTGGAAAGAAGGATGATCCAATCAGAACAAGAGCATTCCTTAGGAACAATGCAGACTGTCAATTAGGTCTTGTATCTTTGATCGAGCCAACTTCTGTTGATCATGCTCTAGAAGATCCAGACTGGATAATTGCTATGCAAGAAGAACTAAATCAGTTTACAAGGAATGATGTTTGGGATCTTGTTCCTAGACCAGATGGATTCAACATAATTGGTACAAAATGGGTCTTCAGAAACAAGCTTAGTGAGAAAGGTGAAGTGGTAAGGAACAAAGCCAGACTGGTGGCTCAGGGTTATAGTCAGCAAGAAGGGATTGACTACACAGAAACCTTTGCACCAGTGGCCAGGTTAGAGTCTATTCGTCTATTAATTTCTTTTGCCACTCAACATAACATCACTCTCTATCAGATGGATGTTAAGAGTGCCTTCTTAAATGGTTATATAGATGAAGAAGTTTATGTCCATCAACCTCCTGGTTTTGAAGACTCTATGTCTCCTAATCATGTTTTTAAACTTAAGAAATCATTGTATGGATTGAAACAGGCTCCCAGAGCTTGGTATGAACGCTTAAGTTCTTTCCTTCTAGATAATGGTTTCACTAGAGGAAAAGTGGACACTACTCTCTTTTGTAAAACCTTTGAAAAGGATATTTTAATTTGTCAAATATATGTAGATGATATTATTCTTGGAACATCTAATTCTACACTTGGAAAGGAGTTTGCTAAGTCTATGCAGGCTGAGTTTGAAATGAGCATGATGGGAGAACTCAAGTATTTCCTTGGAATACAAATAAATCAAACATCAGAAGGAACGTATGTTCACCAAACCAAGTATGTGAAGGAACTTCTGAAGAAGTTCAATCTTCTAGACTGCAAAGAAGCCAAAACTCCTATGCATCCAACATGCATCCTAGGTAAGGATGAGGTAAGTAAGAAGGTAGATCAGAAGCTATACAGAGGTATGATTGGATCTCTTCTATATCTGACTGCTTCTAGACCTGACATTCTGTTCAGTGTTTGTTTGTGTGCTAGATTCCAATCGGATCCTAGAGAATCTCATTTAACTGCTGTTAAGAGGATTCTAAGGTATCTGAAAGGTACTACTAATGTTGGTTTAGTTTACAGAAAATCTAAAGAATACAACTTAGTAGGATTTTGCGATGCTGATTATGCTGGAGACAGAATTGAAAGAAAAAGTACTTCAGGAAGTTGCCAATTTCTTGGAAGTCACTTAATCTCCTGGTACAGCAAGAAGCAAGCAACCATTGCTCTATCAACCACAGAAGCAGAATATGTCGCAGCTGCTGGTTGTAGTACACAGATGCTCTGGATGAAGAGTCAGTTAGAAGATTATCAGATATTTGAGAGTAACATTCCTATATTCTGTGATAATACTTCTGCTATATGTTTATCTAAGAATCCTATTCTTCATTCAAAAGCTAAACATATTGAGATAAAACATCATTTCATAAGGGACTATGTTCAGAAGGGTGTTATATCTTTAAACTTTGTTGATACAGACCATCAATGGGCTGATATCTTTACAAAACCCCTGGCTGAAGATAGGTTTAAGTTCATTCTGAAGAACATCAGTATGGATTTATGCCCAGAATGAGAAGATGAGAATTTCTCATGTATGAGTATCTTCTGAAATGAATGTGGAACATTTTTTTTAATCAGAAGTTCTGATTGAATTCGTTTAGAAATTATGATTCGGTTATTACTAACGTTTCATTGTCTAAGTTGATTCAGAACATCTTGTAAAGCAAAACAGCTGTTACGCTTTATCTCGGGATGGTAAACCTGCCGTTACTATTCATGGATAAGCGCGCGTGCAGTTGAAGGGACGCCGACCATAGGTAACTGTGCTAGTCACCTCATTCGTCTTTATTATCTCTCCTCACGTCACGTAACATTAAATGCTTTTCATCATTCGTTTCATTTTATTTTCCTTTAAATATTCTTCAAAATGGTTTTCGGTTTCCTATCTCTTTGTTTTTCCTCTTAAAATTTTTTTTTTTTTTCTCTCTCTCTCTCTCGTTTTTCTTTTCTTCTCTCAAAACCTAGCATTCACCTCAAGCCTGTTGAAGCTCCATGACTCAAAGGCGACAGATCTCTGTGCATCTCGGGATGGCTCTTCTAATACCGCTCAAGTCAGATCCTTCTTTGATGTTGTTATCAACTTTCATCCAAAGACAGAAGACTTTCTTGAGTTGGGGGAAGATAGGCTCAACGTCTATGTTGAGGGAAAGCCCCGTTTGCAACATTAGCTCTCTGTCTGTGAACTGTCCCTCACTTCCTCCTTGGTTCTGGGATCTCTCCTACAGTGGAGGTTTCAGTCTGGAAGACAAGAAGTCCTCCGGGATTCTTGATGGGTTGACACAGAGCGTGTCTTGCTAGGGCTCTGTTTTTAATTTTTGTAGTGATTTCCTTTTTGGAAATCCTTTTTTGTATTTGCTAGGAATGTTTTTCATCTTGTTAAACATAGGAACCTTTTGTAATATCCTTTGATTATTCAATGAAAAAGTTTCTTTGTGTTTTACATTCCAGTAAATGTTTTCTTTTGTCGTTTTATACATCTGAATCTTTTTATATATACTTTTTGATGTTATGACAAAAAGGGGGAGAAAGATAAATGATAAATGATTTGATTAAATCTATCAGTTGCTGGGTAAAGGCTCCCACACATTCACTAACAAGAACTGCAAGTTCTATATGGTTTAAGTGTTTTGCAGGAACAAAGAAGTGAAGTGAATGTTTAAGTGTTTTGCAGGAACAAAGAAGTGAAGTGAATCTTCAAAGCAAACACTAGAAGCAAAACCATTGAAACTGAAGCAAGCTGAGTGCTGTCAAGCTTCAGAGATCAGAAGCAAGAAAGAAGAATGAATCAGAAGCACTGATAATAGAATTTGAACATTCATGTTCTGACAAAATTCTATTTGCCCTGATACACATAATGTTATGGCTCTGATACATTATTTGCTTTGATACATGTTTTTAGCCTAAAATGCTCTGATACATTTGGCTCTGATACATATCATGTATTTGAATATACATTTTATGTTCTAACTCGTTCATGCTGACTTTTGTCGTTTAGTTTTTGTTCTGTAACATTTCAGGATGTAGAGATGCTCAGATGATGCTCTGGTACATTCAACAATGTTCTGATACAAATCTAGCATGAAGTGATGTTAGTAGACATTCAAAGTTCTGAAGCTATCCGAGGGAAGCAGAAATCAGAAGATGTGAATGTTCTAAAAGATCCAGAAATTCAAGTTCTGAAGCTGTCCTGAATGGAAGCAGAAGTCAGAAGCTGTGAATGTTCTGAAGATCAAAGAAATTCAAGTTCTGAAGCTGTCCTGAATGGAAGCAGAAGTCAGAAGCTGTGAATGTTCTGAAGATCAAAGAAATTCAAGTTCTGAAGCTGTCCAATGGAAGCAGAAGTCAGAAGCTATGGATTCTCTGAAGGCAGAAGCTCATATGATCGTCTCTACCGAAATAATCAGGGAAGTCTTTTATTAAAGTTCTTCGAGTATTTATTTCAGGGGGAGATTATTTATCTCAGGGGGAGATTGTTAATCTCAGGGGGAGACATATTCATATGCTTATGCTATAGCTGTGTAATTTGTCTTTTGCCGTCTACTCTTTCTGATCGCAAATTCATATCATTTATATATGTTTTTGTCATCATCAAAAAGGGGGAGATTGTTAGAACAAGATTTGTTCTTATCAATTATCTTAGTTTTGATGATAACAATAATATGAATTTTGCTTAAGATAATATGGTACTCTAATCCAATGCAATTTCCCTTTCAGGAAATATATATAAGAGTACGCATAATTCAGCGCTCAGAAGATGTGTCTCAAATGGTTCAGCATGCAACATCAGAACATGGTCTGGCAAGACATCAGAAGATGGTCGAAGCAGAATCAGAACATGGGTCTATGGAAGCATCAGAAGAACATGAGATCAGAAGCACTGAAGATCAGAAGATGGTATCACGCTCAGAAGCACTTCAAGGTCAGAAGATCAGAAGATGCTGTGCACCAAGCTGTTTGACTCTGATGATATTCAAACGTCGTATTCACAAACATCAGATCAGAAGGAAGTACACGTGGCAGACTACGCTGACTGACAAAAGGAACGTTAAAGCTACTAAAGGCTACGTCAGTAGACACAGCGTGAACAAGGCTCGAGGTAGTTGACAAAAGCGTATAACATTAAATGCAAAGCTGTACGGAACACGCAAAGCATTAAATGCATTCAACGGTCATCTTCTCAACGCCTATAAATATGAAGTTCTGATGAGAAGCAAGGTTAACGATTTCGCACCAATACAATTCAAATTAACTTGCTGAAACGCTGTTCAAATCTAAACTCAGAATCTTCATCTTCATCAAAGCTCACTACATTGCTGTTGTAATATCTTAGTGAGATTAAGCTTAAATTGTAAGAGAAATATCACAGTTGTGATTATCGCTTTTAAGAAGCATTTGTAAACTCTTGAATAGATTACATTAAGTTGTAAGGAACTAGAGTGATCAGTTGATCAGTATACTCTAGGAAGTCTTAGCAGTTAGCTGAGCAGGAAGTCTTGGCAGTTGGCTGAGCAGGAAGTCTTGGCAGTTGGCTGAGCAGAAAGTCTTAGGAGTGAACTAAGCCTAGAGTGATCGTGTTGATCAGTAGACTCTAGAAAAGTCTTAGGAGTGAACTAAGCAGTTGTTCCTGGAGTGATCAGGTTGTGATCAGAAGACTCTGGAAGACTTAGTTGCGGCTAAGTGGAAAACCATTGTAATCCGTGCGATTAGTGGATTAAATCCTCAGTTGAGGTAAATCATCTCTGCGGGGGTGGACTGGAGTAGCTTCGTTAACAGCGAACCAGGATAAAAATAATTGTGCATTTTATTTTTATCGCTCAAGATTTTAAGTCACACTTATTCAATCCCCCCCTTTCTAAGTGTTTTTCTATCCTTCAGATCTATGGTGAGTGAATGATGTACTCGGATTTAAATTCAATGGGGTTTATCAGAAGCTTGATGGAATCATAGCGACTACACGATAAAAACCTCCACAAGTCTTAAATCAACCGCATACAATTCTCTTCCATATTTGATCTTTTTTATTCGGGACACGAAATATTGCGCTATGTTAAGCAGATCGCCAAGTGATTTATGTAGAAATCACCCTACAACGAGGCCGGTCAAAACTTTATGTGCTAATGCATGCGAGAAGAACGATATGTAGATCGCCTTCCGAAAGCAATACCGCACGAAAAGAAAATAGGTAACGATCTAGTCTTTACTAAGAATCCATAAGAATTCTCAAAGTATTAAGACTTTCATCGATCAAAAGAAAAAAAGGAGAAGGAGAAGATAAAATGCATAAAGATAATCAACTCACACTATCATTAATATCATTCATCTAATATTATGGATTTGGTTCTTTCAAACCTATCAACATCCTAGATCCAATGATATTAATGAAATGGAGGAAGAAGAATAAAATTCACAAAAGATAATCAACTCACACTATCATTAATATCATTCATCTAATATTATGGATTAGGTCATTTCAAACCTATCAACATCCTAGATCCAATGATATTAATGAAATGGAGGAAGTAGGAAGCCAAAACAAGCATAAAAAAGGCAAAAAAACACATTCTGCCAGCAGGAAATCGATTTACCTCTGTAGGAAATCGATTTCCTGAGTGCAGAGTTCAAATTTTGAAAAAAAATAAGGTGGAAATCGATTTCCTACAGAGGGAAATCGATTTCCTGCACGCAGCATTCAAAAAATCAGCATTAGGAGGCATAAAACTTGACTTAAGCAAACATACAAACACCTTATGATCACATATCCATAGGAGCACGAATTTTCCATCAAATCACCATCAAATAACACCAATATAGCATCAAAGATGCATCACACACAAGCAACAAAGATCTACATCATGATATACAAAAAGGATGAAGAAAATTTACCAAATCTTGAACAAAACTTGGATCTACTTCAAGAATCACCAACACAAATCTTGATCTCTCAACAATTGAAGAAAAAAAAGTGAAATGGATGGTGGTTTAGCTCAAAGTTTGTGAGGTTCAAGATGTAACTCACAAACTTTATGAAAGAATGAAGAGCTTTGGTGAATTTGGTAGGAATGAGGAGAGAAATTGCAAGAGGTTTTTTGGCTCTCAAAAGCTTGAGAAATGAGAGAGTAGTGGGCTCTATTTATAGGATGAGAGCAAGAGTAGTGGTAGTTTGGTCTTTTTGCATTTGGTAATTAGCTTGTGTTTAATTGGTGATTAAAGTGGCATTTAAATGGTAAGAAATGGTAAAATGAGGTTTAAGTGGGTTTAATGAAGGGGTTAATTTTGATGAGGTGGAAAATTGGTAAGATGATAAAAAATAATCAAAGAAAAAGGTGCCAAAATGATGTCAAGCTTCCCTCCTTATATTTTTTGAATTTTGCCTTAAGGAAATCGATTTCCCCAGGAGTGAAATCGATTTCACTCAGTTCCAGAAGAGAATTTGGCGCAAAATACACTAGGGAAATCGATTTACCCAGGAGGGAAATCGATTTCATGCTGTCCAGAATGTGATTTTGGTGAAGATTGCTGCAGGGAAATCGATTTACCCAGTAGGGAAATCGATTTCATCAGTCAGAAAAGTGAAAAATGCCTTGTTTATTGCATGTCTTGGCTTGGTACCTACAAAACAAAAGCCTACAAAGAAACAAAGCAATGTTTTTGGTATTTGGGTTAGTATAAAACAAATTAAAGAAAATTAGGTGCTTGATAGTTCCCCTCAAAGACGAAGCAAACATAACACCGAAAAATGAAATCTCAAGATTGTGATCTTGATTTGAGATGCAAATGATGTATGATCTTAGGGTCAAAAATTGGGGTATGACAGATGCCCCTATTTAAGTTTCTTCTATCCAGAGATGTGAGGGTTAAAATCCTCAGCTCGACGTAATTGAAGAGACTTAAATATAAAACACACAATTTTTGAACCTAAGGTATAATGCGATGCTAATGGACGCATCAAGTATGATTATGGAATAGAGAGGAGTATAACACTACTGGGGAGATAAGAAAGGATTCCATTGAGGGAAAAGGTATACGTCATCTAGGGATAAAATCAGACTTCACAAAAGAAAGAAACTCTCGACAGAAGCTTTCAAGATAAAACATGATTGAACTTCGAGAAGAGAATATCTGAGGCCTACATGAATGTGGCTACATCAAAATGAATATCAAGGTAAAACATGATTGGACAACATCAAATGACAACCAAGGTAAAACGTGATTGGATATCGTCAAAGGACAATCAAGGTAAAACATGATTGGATAATCATCACAGGTCCATCAAGGTAAAACATGATTAGATAATCACAGGATAATCAAGGTAAAACATGATTGGATGTCATCAAGGGATAATCAAGGTAAAACATGATTGGATAACATCAAATGACAATCAAGGTAAAACGTGATTGGTCAACACCAAGGTCAATCAAGGTAAAGCATGATTTGAACTTTGGGAAGAATGTATCAGAGACGTTCAAGATAAAGCATGGACGAAGCAACATCAAATGACAATCAAGATAAAACATGATTGAAGGTAACCAAGATAAAACACGGTCGAAAGTGATCAGGATAAAGCATGATTAGAGACAATCAAGATAAAACATGATTGAAGGGAACCAAGATAAAACACGGTCGAAAGTGATCCGGATAAAGCATGATCAGAGACAATCAAGATAAGACATGATTGAAGGGAACCAAGATAAAGCATGGTGTAAATCTTTCAGGAATGACACTAAAAGAAGAAAAGATACATCTAGGAATATCACTAGACGGACAAGACAAACAAGCATCTGCTTTGGATAGGTGCCAAGTAAGTTGGACTTTGATCTCAAGGTGAAGATGTTGATAGCAACAGAACCTCGAAAAATGCAAATGAGTATGAAATTTGTTTCAATGCATGATGTTGAATTTTTCTATGCATGATATATGATCAATGCAATGCAATTGTTTGTTACAACTGAGGTAGACTCTTTTGTGAGGCAAGATTAAAACTCTGATTCCTCAACACGGGAACTCTGCCCATTCTGCTTACGAAGAAGATGCTTGGACATACTTCTTGTCACATTGGTAACTATATCAGACTAGTGATCCTTTGAGGAAGGACTAATAAACTGTGCTTGGGGATTGCTGAAGAATATTGCCCTTGATTCATTAATTGTTGCAAGTTAACTGATCATGGCTTCAGTTGAACTGTACTCGGGATGAACTGATCATGGCTTCAATTCTTGAAATGCATGTTGGGATGGCTTGCCCCAGTACAAGTATTGAAAGGATATTCTGATCAACAAATCTTGACTGAACATCTGAACAACAGGATCTTGAAGTAACGTGCCCCTGATAGGATCACTGATCAAGTTTCTCGACTGTTTGAACTTCCTGAAAGGTGAATGTGTGGTGGTCGTTTTCTTTTACCTCCCCGTTTCACTTGGGAGGACGGCACGCTAAACCCTTCACGCGAAATTTGGAAGGAGAATGCGCCCGTGGCGGGATGAATTTTATTTCAGTTCTTCCTACGATATCACACGAACTTTCTTATTTGTCCTACGAGTAGGAAAGGGGAAAAAAGATCTCAACTAAACCCTAGGAGTTTGCTAAGTGTGGGGATTTACACCTAGACTAGAAATTCTGGAGTCCGGGAGGTCGGTTATACATAGGGAAGTGTTTAAACACCCTACATATCTGTAGTACTCTACAGGAACCTTCTCTGTGTCATTGTGTTTGTGTTTACTGCTAATGATTGGGAAAGTTTCTCCTTTGTGTTAGGAGAAGGAATTGATTTGATTTGAAAAGACAGACAAACGGACAGACTGACTATTTTTGGTATTTTATTAGCTCGCTGAGATTCCTTGTGAACCTCATGCCTACATATCCCTAGTGGAAGTCAGAGCTTAATGTAGTTCGGGGAACTAACTAGGGAAAATAATGCGAAATAATTACGTTATGAAACATCAAACTTTTATTAATTAAGCGAAAACGCCGTTTTTACACACTTAGAAAACGGAAATACAGAGAAACTGAGAGAAAGGACTCTAAAACTTTGACGAAGAGCCGACTTCACGTTCTAACATCTTCTTTTGTTTCTTGAGCTGAGCGTTCTCTGACGTGAGCTGATCGATGATCCAGGAAGCAGGAGGGATATGATGAGAAAGTGATGATTGTGTCACTTGTCGATCGAGCACTTCAAGTAACTCATCCTTCCTTCTTAGGATGTTATGAATCTCAACATTTTCCGTGTTGACAATTCGATACTTGTTCCTCCAAGCATTCCTTTCTTGGCATACCTTGTTTAATGCCGCTTGCAATTTTTCAACATCGGTGGAGAAAAGGTAAATTGGTTCCCTTAGGGGAATAGGTTCTTGACGTTGATATGGCATCCTGAGCTTGAATGCTCTGACGCGTACCCATTGAAGGTAAGGATCCAGGGAGATGCAAAGATGTTTTCCTAACAATCTTCTCCCTTTGCTGTGAACAAGACGCCAGGCTTGGACAATTTCCTTCTTCAGCATGTTGCCATGATCGTCGATGTTCTTGAAGAACAGACCCTCCAATTGGATGTTACTTGGTATATTTTTCATGGGATAGCCGTATTGACGACGGGCTAAAGCTGGATTGTAACTGATTCCTCCCTTAGTTCCAATAAGGGGTACGTTGGGAAAACTTCCGCAACTGAAGATGATCTTGGTTTCGTCGTTGTCAGGACTACACCAATCAATGTCTGTATGAGTGAGAGACATGATTTTCTGTGACCAGTAAAGGCCATCCCTCATGTTCCAGAAAGTGCTAGACTTTGGCAGGTGCGAAACGAACCATTCGTATAACAACGGTACGCAGCATGTGATTAATCCTCCTCGTTGCAGGTTTCTTGAATGCACAGAGTGATAAGCATCCGCAAGCAAGGTTGGAACTGGATTTCCAATTAAGAAGATCTTAATTGCGTTGATGTCGACGAAATCGTTAATGTTAGGGAACAAAAACAATCCGTAGATAAGCAAAGCCAAGACTTCCTCAAAAGCGCTCATATCTTGGATGCTGACGAAGTACCGAGCTTGATCAAACAGGAATTTGGAGGGCAATCCTTGAATTCCTCCTCTACTCACCATATGAGTTCTGATGTCGACTACGTTCAAGGGAGTAGTTGCAGCAATGATAACGTCGTCAGGATTCTTTTCCAAACCGGAGTACGGATCTTGCGCGTACACGGGTATTCCAATTAGACGAGAGTACTCCTCCAACGTAGGCATGAGTTGATAATCTGGAAAGGTGAAGCAGTGATACGTTGGATCGTAAAACTGTACCAAGGTGGGAAGGATCCCATCCACCATGTTGGTATTGAGCAAAGGCAGAAGTTTTCCATACTTCTCCTTGAAAGCCTGGGGGTTGACCACCAGTTTTCCGAGCTTTCCCAGTTCCTCGACCTGGGGAATCTTGAAGGTGTATTTCCTAGCTCTCTTTCTTCCGTAATCCATGGTATAGATCCTTAAGTCCTTTCTCCGTTTCTCTCTTTCTATGAAGTTCAAAACGTTCGTTATTTTAGTTTCCTTGAAAAACGACTCGAAAAAGACTCTTTTTGTTTTTAGTTGTTTATTAATGAATGATGCATGAATGCATGAATGCACACACAAGAGTTTCAAACAAACATGGCGTTGAAGGGTATAGTGGTCATGAAGTCCAAACGCAATCCCCGCCCCAATGGTAAACTAAGGTTAATGATTTTTGTACCTGTAGAACGGGTTCTAGGGGTCTCAGAGTTTTTTCTCAACCTTAAAGATACGTTGATTGGTATCTATAAGAGAGTTTTCTCTGAGTGTAGTATCTGCGTGACAATTACTTCCGTAATCACCGCTCTACGTCCTAAAAAAAAGCTTTAAGTGGGGTTAATGTGTTTCTAGGTCCTCCTGGTACAAATCAGTCTCGGAATGCAATGGCGCAGTTAATCACAACCAGCCAGGCAAATCCCAAGAGTAGACTTGTGAACCAAGATTAGAGGGCCTTCACCGGGAAGACATCCTCCATCCTATCTTATGTTGCACTCAAATCCGGGTATAGGATTTCTCACCACAAGGGGGAATCAAGCCCTTTCCCGATACAGAATAAACAAAGTAAACAAATATATATGCAACAAACACATGATATGACACAGAGGTTAGGCATGACCTCTCTTGTTTGAGGGGGAATTTGGCATCCCTAATTCCTCATTGGGGCTGGACCAGCAACAGGTCAACCATTGGTTTGGATGAAAAACCAAGGTTTTTAACACTTATATCCCCAGCAGAGTCGCCATTTTTCTGTGGTGGTCGTTTTCTTTTACCTCCCCGTTTCACTTGGGAGGACGGCACGCTAAACCCTTCACGCGAAATTTGGAAGGAGAATGCGCCCGTGGCGGGATGAATTTTATTTCAGTTCTTCCTACGATATCACACGAACTTTCTTATTTGTCCTACGAGTAGGAAAGGGGAAAAAAGATCTCAACTAAACCCTAGGAGTTTGCTAAGTGTGGGGATTTACACCTAGACTAGAAATTCTGGAGTCCGGGAGGTCGGTTATACATAGGGAAGTGTTTAAACACCCTACATATCTGTAGTACTCTACAGGAACCTTCTCTGTGTCATTGTGTTTGTGTTTACTGCTAATGATTGGGAAAGTTTCTCCTTTGTGTTAGGAGAAGGAATTGATTTGATTTGAAAAGACAGACAAACGGACAGACTGACTATTTTTGGTATTTTATTAGCTCGCTGAGATTCCTTGTGAACCTCATGCCTACATATCCCTAGTGGAAGTCAGAGCTTAATGTAGTTCGGGGAACTAACTAGGGAAAATAATGTTTTTTGGTGCCTTGCTTGAAGCTCAAGGTTGAAGCTTGGAATTAAATCTCTGTTTACAGTAAAGAGACATGAAATTATCCCTACAGAGAGGTATTAGTACTATTCTACCACAAACATTTTGAAAGAGTGACAGAATAACTGGATTCATTTCATTCAAGAGGGGGACCTTACTTGTGTGTGTGCAAGTATGCCAGTCAGATGCCTCTTAAATGAAAGAAAGTTGCTCGTCCAAATTAGGGAAAGTGTACAAGTCTGGGGATGTGCCAGAGCATGTCTTTCAGAGTCCTAAATGGGAGACTTTGATTGAAATTGAAATTGAAATGTAATGTTTGTTTGTTTGAATGTGGTAGAGTAGTAAAAATATCTCTCTATAGAGATAAGCTATGTCTATCTACTGTATAAAAGATTTGACTTTAGCTGGCTTGTATGAGGCCCAAGCTTGAGGCTTTTTGATTGATTAATTATTATTATTGACTCTGGGAGATGGCTCCACTGGGGGTTAATTATACGGTATTTTTGTGTTCTGTACAAAGCCCAGAATTGAGGCTGACTCTACTTAGGGAGACTCTATTTATGTGCCTTGTACAAAGCCCAAGGTTGTGGCTGACTGTAGCTAGGGAAAACATTATTTTCTGCCTTGTACAAAGCCCAAGGTTGTGGCGGACTCTTAAACGAATTAAGTATGGATGACTATATGGGGAAAGATCCTAAATGTTAGGAATCTTTGACACATGAAAGATATGGTTTATCTGCCTTGTACAAAGCCCAAGGTTGTGGCTACTGAGTGATGAAGAACTCACTGGGGAGACTCTATTATCTGCCTTGTACAATGCCCAAGGTTGAGGCAGACTCTTGACAGGGGGGTTTTATTGTTTGGGTGCCTTGTATGAAGCCCAAGGTTGAGGCTAACTGTTTTTGTTGGTTTTGACTCTACTGAGGAGGTTTTATTTATTAAAAGACTGTTTTTCTTTGGAAGCTAACCCTTTCCAGGGATTTGACTCAGCTGGTGAATTTGTCTGTTAAAAGACTGACTTTATCATGTTTTTTGGAGGCTGACCCTTTCCAGGGGTTTTGACTCTTTTGGGGAAATTATCTCCTAAGAGAAATGACATTTTTATTAATTGACTTTGGAGGCTAACCCTTTCCAGGGGTTTTATTGAAATGAAGGAATGTGTGGAAGCTAACCCTTTCCAGGGATTTTAACATTTTAGACAGATGTTGGAGGCTAACCCTTTTCAGGGGTTTTATTGAAATGAATGATTTGGGTAGCACTCCATTAATTATTAAAGGAAGAAAGGATTGGCAGAAAGATTATCTAGTGGAGACTTCTTGTTTAAAGCCCAAGATGAAGGCTGACTCTATGCTGAGGATGACCCAAAACATAGATCCTAGACTCTACTAATGAGGATTGATGAAGATAAGGGTGACAGAGACTGTCCATGTCTCTCATTCCAAAAATGTACTCAATGTGAAATTGAGACAAACTTAGCTTGTTTTAAAGTCTGGTTTAAATTGGAAGAAACTCACCAGGGTAGGCTAAAAGGTGGCTAAAGACCTGTTCCTATGTTTATAAGAAACCTGATGGGTCCTTGTATACAAGCTCAAGAGGAAGCTGGAAATGCTTTTAAGAAGCCTGTGGGTCCTTGTACAAAGCCCAAGAGGAGGCTAGTCGAGGGTCCTTGTTATAGCACAAGAGAAAGCTATGTGGATTTGAACTTATTTTGGCTCTAAGCAAATGGGTAAGAGGTTTCACCGGGAATAATTCCTCTTTGGGTGGATGTGTCCTATTATTTGGATTCTAAGGTTTTTGCCAAGATGTTTCACCGGGAATAATTCATCTTGGGGGTTTGAACTACAGATCTCTAATTAGGAAAGAGCCTTCACCGGGAAGACATTCTCAATCCTAGGTCATATTCCTATAATATATATATAGTTTAACTGTCCTAAGGTTTATACTCAAACGTAGTTCTAAACAAATATATGTACAGTTTATATTTGACAGTAATTTAAATAAAGACTGTAAATTGAAAGCTTGTAAAGCCTAACCTGGATGGAGTGGAGGCCATTGAAGAAGTATGTACAGAGCCTCAACAGTATTTTTGTTGTTTTGTTGATAACAGTTGAATATATATATGATAAACAGTTAATGGTTTTTGAAAACAGAAGAAGTGAAGATGGACAAAGGTCACATAGGTATCTGAAGAGTTTCACCGGGAATAATGCCCTTCAAATACCAGAAGAATGTTTTTGAAAACAGAAAGAAGATTTTGAAAATACAGTTTTGAAAACAAGCTAAGAAGAGAAGGTTTTTGGGACTTACACTCTATTAGAGGCCCAGTACTTTACAGTACTGGTTATGAGAGCAATTTGAAAATGATTTTGAATGATACAAGGTTTTGTTGTTTGAAAACCTTAATCATCCGTTTTAATCGGAGACTGATAACAGCTTTGAAAATTGACAAAAGTCAACTTAATTAAAGTAAAAATAAAGATTTTTACTTAATTAAGACCTAAACAAATAGGGTTTCATCATAAAATTATTTACAAGGTGATTTAGTTTAAAACAAAGTAGAAAATATGTATTCAAGTATTTAAGAAAACACCTAAAACATGCTATTTTAAACCTAATAAAAATACATGAAATAAATAATATTTTTATGATTTTTTTGATTATTCACAAAATAGATATGTTAAATAAAAAGTGTGTGAAAAATGAAGTGAAAATGATTTGTTTTGATAGGTTAAATAAATATGTGAAGTTGTGAAGAGAAATGAAAGAAATTAGTGTTAAAAAAAATAAGTTTTGGCCCTTGGAGGGTTTGAACCCACGCCCTTGAGGTCACCAATCCAAAACAACACCACTGAGCCAACGCGCGCTCAGTGTTAGTGACTTGCCTCCATTTGGTCATGTCTCAAAACAAGTTGGAAATCCTTAAAAAATAAAAGAATCAAAAAGTCTGGGGCGAGGGGGATTCGAACCCCAGACTTGTGGCATGATGATACTAAGGGCGCATGTGTGGCCACTAGGGCAAGTTGTTTAGTCATTAATAAAACGCATACCACTCAAAATAAAATAAACTCTTCCCTGAGATTTGAATTTTGCGCGCCACCACCATCTTCGTCTTCAACCTCAAGCTCCATGAATTTGAATTTCTGAACTCACTCATTTCTCAATCATTTGCCATGATGTAAACACGAAACTTGCTCTAATTTCACTCACGATTCTAAATATGTAACTAACATGAACTAATATTAACTACATCTAACTAATTTACCAGAAATCGTGAAGAACCCTAAAATTTCAAAATCAAATTAAATGACTATACTGAAAGATAAATGGATGATGATAGAGGGTTTTCAATCCTCTGATGATGCTGAACAAGATAGAATCGAGCTATTTCATAAAGAGTACTTAAATTAGAGAGGTGAAGTTCAGAAACTTACCTCTGAAAATGGAGGTCGTGAGGATGATTGAGAGCACCTGGGCTTGAATGAATGATCTCAATAGCTTCCCTGAGACTCAATGATGCTAACTGGATGCTTATTGTAGCCTGAATCCTTCTGAATTGTTCTATGGACCTCCCTCGATTTGAGCTTTAAGTGGACATGGAGGTTGTTGAATCCTGAGTTACAGATGAGCTGCAGCCATCTGGTTAGCTTCACTATGACCTGAGGAGTGTGTCTGGATGATTGGCTTGCCTTGAAACCTTCTGAATCACTCCATGGACCTCCAACTGCAGATGCTCCAAAGTGAGAGCAACAATGGTGTTCCTCCACCTACAGAAGTGATCCAGGTGCTTGGATCACCTCAAATGACCTCCCTTGAGATGTTAGAATGCTCACTTCCCAAAGATAAGCTTTGGTTTGAAGAAATCGATTCTTCTTGCCAAAGAACTTTGAAAAACAATGAACAAGAGGAGAGAAAGAGAAAGCAAGGAATATGGTTGCTTTGGTGTGTTTTTGAATGAGGAATGCATCTGTATTTATAGGCAAATGGATTGGTATAGCTGCAGAGGAGTGAGCTTCCTTAGTGAAGTTGATTTGCTTTCTTAGCCATGAAGGAATTCAAAGAATATTCCAAGTGCAATGATGAGCTCTTTGATACCACTCCCTAGCCATCGGTTTTGCTTGATCTTAGGGGACCAAATGGCTGCAGAAATGAGCTCCAATTGGTTGGGAGAAGATTCCTTTGATGAATCATCAATTTGCCATAAATTCAAAAATGCAATCATTACATAATCACATGCCTTTGTTTTTGGGAATCTTCTCTAATCCTTATGCAATGATGAAAATTGATGTATGGTATGGTTTCAGATGCATTAGAGGTCGTGTAGCATCACTTAGTGAAGCAAAATGCACAAAATTGCAAAGTTCCAAATTGTACATGACCTATAATTTTACTTCATGAGGCCAACTTTGAACAAGCATAACTCCTAGCTCAAATTGAATTTGAAGAAGGTTGAACACAATTTGGAAAGCCCTAAACATCTACTTCAAATCATTAGTTTGGAGTTTCTTCAGAATCCTTTGGAAAATTTGTGAAAAATGAGCCTAAAGTTGGATGAAAACTAGGTTAAAACACTTAGAAAAATTTCTAAGTGTTTATGACCTAAACTTCAAAATTTCCAAAACTTCATAAATGGTTGATCTTTTGAAAAAAGTTCCCTTGTAAGATGTTGTTTTATTTGGCAAGATCTACAACTTTCATGTTGGAAGTTTTTTGAGTTGTGTAGGTGAAATTTTGAGATCTCACCATGCCCTCAAAAAACCCTAATTCCCGACTTTTTGCTCCTTGATGAATTTCTTTGAATTTCTTTGGCCAAATGACTTTGACATCCATATATTGATGATATTAATCTTTGAAAGTCATTTTTTGACCAAAAACCTTAAAAGTCAATGATGATCCTTCACAGTTGACTTTTTCCTGACAAAGTGAATTTTTGGGCTTTTGTGTAGAAACAAGATCTTTTCCTCAAATGAATGATGTAAATGGATTATATTGAGGTAGTAGAGATTCTTGAATCATGTCTTGAGTTTTGGATTCATGCCCTGATTAAAAGTCAACTATCTTGGTGAATTAGGTCAAAACCCTAATTTGTCGACCATGTGAAAATAATGACTGTAGACTTTGAATTGAAGTGTGATGTCTAGTAGATCTTGTCATATGAGTTATTTGAAGATGATTGATGTTTTTGAATGGTTCCCTGGGGCTTTTTAGGGTTTCCCAAAAGTGATCCCTGATTTTAGTCCCTGATAGGCTCAAAACCCTAGTCTGGTGACCTGAGTAAACCTGTACTCATATGACTGGATGTCTAATCAATCATAAATGAGAAAAGTGAAGTTTTTGAGCCCCATGATTGTATTAAAGACTAGTCTTTGTATTGATTGATCCTTTGCCTGAGCTTTCTTGTCTTCGAGCATCCTCGATTAGGTACCAGATGGAGAAATGACTGCTCTGGGTACTTGTCTTGACCTGATGAAAAATCCTGAAGATATGTCATCTCAGGGGGGTCAAAAATTAGGGTATGACAGATGCCCCTATTTAAGTTTCTTTTATCTGGAGGGAGAGAGATTGAGATCTCGATCTCTCCTGCGTAAAAGAGACTTAAATATCAAAGAATGCCCGAATTTTGGGCGCTCCTGAGATGTTGTAATTGATAAAATCTTTGCATGATTTGATCTTGTTGTCGCACTTGGCAGGGAATGAGGAGACTAACTCCTGCAGAAATACTTGATGTGGATTCTGGTGAATGGATGGCAATGTAGGATGCGCAATCCATCTTCTTTAACTAAGTGCTGATACTTAGAAAAAGGTAAACAACCTTTCCTCGTTTCGGATGTCCATATCTCGAAACTGGTCTCGGCTGCGTTTGGACAATATCTCAGATAAAGAGAAAATTTCCAAAAGTTTGTTTCCTCATCAAACTTCTCATCAGCACTTGGAGATGAAATGCCATTTGACGGTAGTAAAGAAACTTCAAAGGTTTGTTTCCTCATCAAACTTCTCATCAGCACTTGGAGATGAGACGCCATTTGACGGTAGTAAAGAAACTTCAAAGGTTTGTTTCCTCATCAAACTTCTCATCAGCACTTGGAGATGAGACGCCATTTGACGGTAGTAAAGAAACTTCAAAGGTTTGTTTCCTCATCAAACTTCTCATCAGCACCTGGAGATGAGACGCCATTTGACGGTAGTAAAGAAACTTCACCATCTTCCCTTTTGACTTGACGTCTTTGAAAGAATGTCATATGGCCTCATGATCTTTTGAAGGGCTAATGACTTCGTTTGAAGGCGGACGAACTGTTTTCGGGATGAAAACTGCCATTCGTCAACTGATGCCTGGGGAGTCAACGAACTGTTTCCCTAAGAGGAAAACTGCCATTCATCGACTCTGTGGGGAGTTAAACATCCCAGAAACAGACAAACTGTTTGAAGAAACTGCCATTTGTCGATCTCTTGAGTATTTGACAGACAAACTGTCTTTTCTTGGGAAAAGACTGCCATTTGCCAATCGCTAGGGGAACAAACTGTCCTCTACTGGGAGAGACTGCCATTTGTTGACTCTGTCATGAAAGAAAGTGAGCAAACTGTCTTCTACTGAAAGATACTGCCATTTGCTGACTGCTGGGGAAACAAACTGTCTTCTACTGGGAGAGACTGCCATTTGTTGACTCTGTCATGAAAGAAAGTGAGCAAACTGTCTTCTACTGAAAGAGACTGCCATTTGCTGACTGCTGGGGAAACAAACTGTCTTCTACTAGGAGAGACTGCCATTTGTTGACTCTGTCATGAAAGAAAGTGAGCAAACTGTCTTCTACTGAAAGAGACTGCCATTTGCTGACTGCTAGGGAAACAAACTGTCTTCTACTGGGAGAGACTGCCATTTGTTGACTCTGTCATGAAAGAAAGTGAGCAAACTGTCTTCTACTGAAAGAGACTGCCATTTGCTGACTGCTGGGGAAACAAACTGTCTTCTACTGGGAGAGACTGCCATTTGTCGACCCATTCACTGACTCCGCCGGGGATTATGAATTATCCTCTGGATGAAGACTACTATTCACTGACTCCGCTGGGGAATCATTTGTCAATCTGCTGGGAGATTCTGAATTTCCTTTGACAAGAAGTGGCACTGCTTGACCCTACTGGGGGAAATACCAAACCTCTAGAGAATTCTAAAATGTGAAGCAAACTATCTTGTCTGAAGAAGACTGTCGAATGTCGCTCTGCAGGAGATTCTCGGCTGAGGAATTCCAAAAGTGAACAAACTATCTCTTTGAGGGAGACTACCATCTGTTGACTTGCTTGGGGAAATCTCTCTACATGGATCGTTGTCTTGCAGGAAAAAGTTTCTCCAGGACTTGCAGGGGAAACTTGAATTCATGCCCTCATGACTCGGGCATTCTCACGATTAAAAGCCTAATTTGACTATGCAGTTGTAATGTATGCATGAATATTATGACAATTATAAAATGTAAAGTGAATGTGAATAGAATTGTCGCGGATGTAAAATCCTAAGATACGACTTGAATTCTTGTTGATCAGAAGATGTCCTTTTCTTGTAGTTCGAACTCTCTTGGGAATATCCGATTATCGGTTGTCCGCTGTTCGAAGTAAATAATATGAATTGAAGTAAAGACTCGTCATAGGGAGATGTTCGCAAAGCGACCTTACGGGGAAATATTGGTTCCCGGAGTCTCAACCGTTCTCGGAGCAACTGTTTGCATTCTTCCTATTGTTTGTAAACCTTAGAAAGAAATTTCACCTTTATTTTTGCAAGTAAATTCATTTTTATTTTATGAAAACATTTGTTTCAAGAGAATGACTGTTTAAACTTAAAATGCATTTCAAGAAACTGAATAAGACTAGATTGCAAAGGAAAAGCACAAGGCTCAAATTATTATATATGGAATGGTAATCAGCCAAATGCTTGATTCCATGGAGTATTTACAAAGTTGGAAATTGGTAATTTTCGGGAAAAGGGCTACGATGAAACGTGACGACCGTTATCTTTCCCTTTCACTCCGAGTTGCGCTGTATTCGTGCTTCGTAGAAGATGACCTACTGCTGATGAACACTCCGCTATGGATTTTGAATGATCAAGTTTGTCCTGAACACAGTTACTTGCCATATATCCCTAACTTTTGCGTAAACTACCCCTTTCGGGTTTTAAGTTTACCGGGATTGATTATTATTTTTTATGTCTCTAATTTTTGCCTGAATCGCCCTTTCGGGTTTTCGATTCACCGAGACGCTCTTTTTTGCCTAAGTCGCTCTTTGCGAGTTTTCAACTTAGCGAGCTGTTCTTTTAATTATTTAGGCGAAGTATTTCTTGACTGCGTCGACGTTCACAGGACGGGTGAATTCTTCTCCATCCATAGTCGTGAGTATTAAGGCTCCTCCTGAGAAAGCTCTCTTGACCATGTAGGGGCCGTCATAATTGGGAGTCCATTTCCCTCTCGAATCTGTGAGAAAAGATTGAATCTTTTTGAGTACAAGGTCGCCTTCTTTGATTGTGCGAGGTCGAACCTTTTTGTCGAAAGCTTTCTTCATTCTTTGTTGATATAGCTGACCGTGGCATAAAGCTGTCATGCGCTTTTCTTCGATTAAGTTCAACTCATCGAATCTGCTTTGACACCACTCGGCTTCTGTTAATTTTGCTTCCATCAAGACTCTCATTGATGGAATCTCAACCTCTATAGGTAGGACTGCCTCCATGCCATATACAAGGGAGAAAGGAGTTGCTCCAGTCGAAGTACGTACTGATGTACGGTAACCATGAAGAGCATATGGGAGCATTTCGTGCCAATCTTTGTAAGTGATGACCATCTTCTGAATGATTTTCTTGATGTTTTTGTTAGCTGCTTCTACAGCTCCATTCATCTTTGGTCTGTAAGGAGATGAGTTGTGATGTTCGATCTTGAATTCTTCACAAAGTTCCTTCATCATTTTGTTATTCAAATTTGACCCATTGTCAGTGATTATCTTGCTAGGAATGCCGTAGCGACAGATGATGTGATTCTTGATAAACCTGACGACAACTCCCCACATGGAGAAAGGCCAAGGGGAAGAGAGTATGTTGAGCAGAGATGGTGGCACATGGATTCTATCGGCGTAGATCTGGCATTTGTGACACCTCTTTGCGTACTGGTAGCAATCTGACTCCATCGTCAGCCAATAATATCCTGCTCTCAGTATTTTCCTTGTCATGGTATGTCCATTGGTGTGAGTACCAAAGGAACCTTCATGTATTTCTCTCATGAGTATTTCTGCTTCTTTTCTGTCAACGCATCTGAGCAGAACCATGTCGAAGTTTCTCTTGTACAGAACATCTTCATTCAGGAAGAATCTACAAGCTAAATTTCTCAAAGTCTTTCTATCTTTCTTTGACGCCCCAAGAGGGTACTCTTGCTTTTGAAGAAAGTTCTTGATGTCGTGATACCACGGTTTGTCGTCGATGATTGCTTCTACTGTGAACACATGAGCGGGCCTATCCAGGCGCATAACATCGATCCGAGGAATGTCATTCCAATGATTTATCCTAATCATGGAAGAGAGTGTGGCTAATGCATCAGCCAAATTGTTTTCTTCACGAGGAATGTGATGAAAATCTACCCTGTCGAAGAATGGTAATAATCTTCTTGCGTAGTCTTTGTAAGGGATTAGCCCTGGTTGGCGTGTTTCCCATTCTCCTTTGATTTGATTGATGACCAAAGCAGAATCTCCGTATACATCCAAGTGTTTGATTCTTAGATCCATGGCTTCTTCGAGACCCATGATGCAAGCTTCATATTCGGCCTCATTGTTTGTGCACTTGAAAGTTAATCTGGCAGTAAATGGAATATGGGTACCCTGAGGTGTAACAATGATTGCCCCAATTCCTCGTCCATAAGCATTGACAGCTCCGTCAAAGATTAAGCCCCACTGGGATCCTATCTCAGGTCCTTCGTCTGGTGGTGGCTCGTCGTGATCTTTCATCTTGAGGTACATGACGTCCTCGTCCGAAAAGTCGAAACTGGTTGATTTATGACCATTGAGTGGGTGGTGAGCCAGGTGCTCAGCTAGAATGCTTCCTTTCACGGCTTTCTGTGCGTGATACTCAATGTCATATTCTGATAACAACATCTGCCAACGGGCAATTCTCCCGGTTAAGGCAGGCTTCTCAAAGATGTACTTGATTGGATCCATATGAGAGATCAAACAAGTAGTATGTCGAATCATGTACTGGCGGAGACGCTTGGCAGCCCAGGCCAAAGCACAACACGTCTTCTCGAGCATGGAGTAGCGGGATTCACAGTCAGTGAATTTCTTGCTCAGGTAGTAGATGGCATGCTCTTTTCTCTTCGTCTCGTCTTGCTGTCCAAGGACACAACCCATGGAATCTTCTAAGACGGTTAAGTACATTATCAAAGGTCTTCCTTCCACTGGAGGAGACAAGATGGGTGGTTCGAGCAGGTATTCCTTAATGCTGTCGAACGCTTTCTGACAATCGTCTGTCCAGACGCAACTTTGATTTTTCCGTAGAAGTTTGAAAATAGGAGCGCAAGTTGCAGTCATGAGATATATGAATCTCGAGATGTAATTCAGACGTCCAAGAAACCCTCTAACTTGTTTCTCGGTTCTGGGTGAAGGCATTTCTTGAATTGCCTTGACTTTGTCTGGATCTACTTCGATTCCTCGTTTGCTGACAATGAAACCAAGGAGTTTTCCTGAGTAGACACCAAAGGTACACTTGTTGGGGTTCAGGCGAAGCTGAAACTTCCGTAAGCGTTGAAATAACTTTGTCAGATTTTGTATGTGATCTTCTTCATTTTCTGATTTGGCAATCATGTCGTCCACATAGACTTCCACTTCCTTATGCATCATGTCGTGGAAAAGCGTAGTCATGGCTCTTTGATAAGTTGCCCCTGCGTTCTTTAGTCCAAAAGGCATAACACGGTAGCAGAACGTGCCCCAGGGGGTGATGAAAGCTGTTTTTTCCATGTCTTCAGGTGCCATTTTGATTTGGTTGTATCCTGAAAATCCGTCCATGAACGAGAAAACTTTGGATTTTGCTGTACTGTCTACCAACATATCAATATGTGGTAAAGGAAAATCATCCTTAGGGCTAGCTTTGTTCAAATCTCTGTAGTCGACGCACATGCGGACTTTTCCGTCTTTCTTAGGAACGGGAACAATGTTAGCTAACCACTGAGGGTATTCTGAAGTGACGAGGAAACCTGCGTTGATCTGCTTTTGAACCTCCTCTTTGATTTTCATGGCCATCTCCGGATGAGTTCTTCTTAATTTTTGCTTGACCGGAGGGCATTCTGCTTTTAACGGCAAGTGATGCTCCACTATACTGGTATCCAACCCTGGCATATCTTGATAAGACCAAGCGAAGACATCTGAGAATTCTCTGAGCAGCTGTATCAAACTCTCTCTGATATCTGAACTGAGCGAAGCTCCAATCTTAACCTCTTTTCTGTTTCCATCGGAACCAAGGTTAATGATCTCTAGAGGCTCATTGTATGGCTGAATGGCCTCTTCCTTTTGTTGAAGTAACCGTGAAATTTCCTTTGATATTTCTTCGTCTTCTTCTTCCTCTGCCTCGAATACAGGAAACTCAAAGCTTGGAGAAGTCATACGGTTGCACGTTTCAACGGGGTATTTTATGATTAATCTGCATATGTGTGATAAGTTTTATTTAGACAACGAGGGAAGACTCGGTGTATGCAGTTAATGATTTTGATGTTTTTTTTTAAGGGTGTTTTTTAGGATTACCAATTTCCGAAAAAAAGAAAAGGGAAAACTAAACGAAGGAACAGAATGACATTTTTATTTATGGACAGTCATTTCTTGAAACAAAGACCCTATAAAACAAAACTCTATTGCTTTGGGCGAAGCAAAGAGGGACATTTTCCTAGG
Organism: Vicia villosa; assembly: GCF_029867415.1. Lineage (NCBI taxonomy): Eukaryota > Viridiplantae > Streptophyta > Magnoliopsida > Fabales > Fabaceae > Vicia > Vicia villosa. The sequence goes on along the minus strand of NW_026705723.1, from coordinate 257,700 downwards.
AAATAGTAAAATGCAAAGCCCTATGAAACATCTCTTCACCCTGGGCTATGGTGAGAGGACAAAATAACGGTGAAAGTTCCTACTTAGGAGTGCGAACAATAGTTGAAACTTCAACAGCTGTCCAGTAGTGGCGAACCCCATTGTGTACTAAGTAATCTGGAACCTTAGGCTTAAGCTGGCCTGTGGTAGGTCTTGATTTACCAACCACTGTCTTTGCAACACTCAGACGATCTTCTTCTACTTCAGCAGACTGAGCGGTGTGAGCATACCCCTTTCCAAGTGGAGTATGTCGGACTTTCTTTTGAGGAAACTTCCAATCTTCTGAATGGAGAGACTCGTTGTCGGAGACACTTTCGAGATCGTCCTCTTCTGTATTTTGGTCTTGCTCTTCTCCCAAGATGGCATTGACTAGATATGTGAACTCTAGATCCTTAGCCTCGGAAGGTGACTTGGGGATATAATCCTCAATGATGACTTCACCAGTAGGTGATGCTGAATAGCAAGGGTTATACATCTCTTTTGGCTGAGAGAGGTACTCAAAATCACTGTTCCATCCAGTTGGAACAATATCTTCAAGAGAGATTCTTGAACTTTCAGGAGCGGAGTATTTTACCATGTAGTCGAATTTTCCGCTTGGTTCTCCTAATGTATCCCAAGTCTCTTCGGGGATAGGAGGAACTTCTTCTGATGAACCATGACTTCTGGTGGTGAAGTTGTTAGTAACTTCATCACTGCTTGGTTGAGTCTTACTTTCAGATCCTTCATTTGGATAACAGCAAAGTGGTTCAGATTCTGATAGGGAGATGTATCCTGCTTTGTTAAGATAGGATAACCATTCCTCTTCATCGGTGCTTTCCGTATCGATGATATTGACTGTTTGTTGAACAGGTTGAAGAAAACCTCCACTGCAGAAAGTTTCTTGAATTGGGAGAACTACCTCAATCCCTGGAATAGCTTTTGATGATGTCGGAAAGAATCCAATTCCTGTTCTATTCTTGTTGTTGGTAGGAATATTAATGTGCCCCCAACCACTGGTAGTGCCATCCTTTACAACTTGGATTGCATCTTTGTATGAAGAGATAGACGCTGCTTTCTCCTTTCCTTTGTCCAAGGAAAGTGCTTGGAATTTAGTTCCAACAACTTCTTTTGGTTCTATGTCGGAGAATGATGACAGGTTGCTGACGATCAGAGCTCGTTCTCCACATACGGTTACCAATTTGTCATTTCTTATGAACTTCAGTTTCTGATGAAGTGTTGAAGTAATTGCCCCAGCCTCATGGATCCATGGGCGACCTAGCAAACAACTGTATTGTGCTGGAATGTCCATAACCTGGAAAGTGATTTTGAACGTCTGAGGTCCAATAGTTATGGGAAGATCTACTTCTCCGAAAACTGACTTCCTTGATCCATCAAATGCTTTGACGATGACATGACTTTTTCTTAGAGGGTAATCTTCGAAAGATAATCTTGATAATGTTGATTTAGGCATGACGTTGAGAGAGGATCCATTGTCTATTAGGACTCCTGTGAGTGTATCACCCATGCAGCCAACTGAGATGTGAAGTGGAAGATTGTGGTCCACTCCTTCTTCAGGAAGATCTTCGTCACAGAAACTTAGGCTAGTTCCGGCGGAGATGTTGGCAACGATGTTGTTGAATTGGCTTATTGTAACACTTGGTTCTACGAAAGCTTGTTCCAAAACTTTCTGTAGAGCTTCCCTATGAGCTTCAGAACTCAATAGCAGGGAAAGAACAGAAATCCTAGACGGAGTATGTAGTAATTGGTCTACAATGTTGTATTCACTCCTCTGGATTAACTTCAAGATCTCATCATTTTCTTTCGCTTGAACAGCATTGGTCGGAAGATTGTCTTGCCTATGTGGTACTTCCTCCGAAGGTTTCTCCACATTTTCTGTCGTTCTGTTGAAGACTCGTCCACTTCTGGTGACTCGACTAACATCAGCAATGTTGACAACAGACGGTAATGGTATTTCCTTACCATTTTCAATGAATGTAGCATTGTACTTGTATGGTATAGCCTTGCTGGACTCATACGGTACAGGACCTGGTAAGTAGATGACTAGCGGTGCAACTGCTGTTTTCCTGCTATCATACTTAACTTGCATAGGTTCAACTTGATTAATTTGAAGAGATACGGTAAAGACTTCGTCATCTTCTCTGTTGGCAAGAACAGTAATGGTATTGTCATCCATCAGCTTTTGAATGTCGTTGCGAACACGCAAACATCCTCGTGAATTTCTTCGACAAATTCTGCATCTACTGTAAGCGTGGAAATCTGTTCCAAAGTAGGCAAGTCCATTTAAAGTTTTGTGGAACCTGACTACCGATCCTTCAAGGTCTTCAACTTTGTAGATTTTGTATTCTCCTGGACATCCTTGAACCATGTTGATGTCATGTTCAGTTCTGACTTGGATATGTTGAATCCATCCTAAGTCCATTTGTTCTTGTAATGCAGCTTGAACTACGGCACATCCTTGATTATTCTTTGGACAAATTTCACATGTGAAGTAGTTGTGAGGTGGTACATGACCGTACCCAGCTTGTTTAGCGTGCATCTTGACAAGATTTTCCCTTATCTGACGAATGTCGTAGATTTGAATGACATTGGGGTGTTGGTCTATCAGATTTACTGAAGCTTCTTTATGCTGCGGCAAAGGATTTGCTTGGACGTTTGGATTAGTATCTTTGAAGGATAGCATTCCGCTCTTCACTAATCGTTGGACGTCAATCTTGAAAGAGAAACAGTTCTCAATATTGTGACCTGGTGCCCCCTGATGATAGGGACAAGATTGGTCAGCCTTATACCATGGTGAGGAACTGTTTGTAGGATTTGGAGGACTCCTCGTCTGAACGAGTCCTTTTGCCAGTAATGTCGGAAACAATTCTGCATACGGCATTGGTACGGGGTCAAAGGCAGGATACCTTGGAGCCCGATTGTTGTAATTTGGAGGTCGAACCTGCTGCTGAGGTTGCTGCGACCTTTGTTGAATTTGTTGTTGCGAGACCTGAGGTTGATAAGCTGGTGCTGAGTTAACAACCAGAGTTATTGTTGCAACTTGAGGTTGGAATTTCTTCTTGATTTTGTGCAAGACATTGCTGACATCTTGATCCTTTTTCTTCTGGAAAGAACTTCCATACTTCCTTGGACCAACAGAAGATTCTGGTTCTTTGTTCAAGCGTCCTTCTCGAACTGCTTCTTCTAAACGCACACCCATGTTTACCATCTCAGTAAAGTCACTTGGTGCACTTGCAACCATTCGTCCGTAGTAAAATGGACTCAAAGTTTTGAGATAGATTTTTGTCATTTCTTTCTCTTCAAGTGGTGGACAAATTTGAGCAGCAACTTCACGCCATCTCTGAGCGTATTCCTTGAAGCTTTCTCTATCCTTTTGAGTCATGGCCCGGAGTTGATCTCTGTCGGGAGCCATATCCAGATTGTACTTATACTGTTTGACGAAGGCCTCTCCGAGGTCTCGAAAAGTACGAATCTCTGAACTGTCCAAGTTCATGTACCATTTGAGTGCAGCACCAGTCAGGCTGTCTTGAAAATAATGAATAAGCAATTGTTGATTATCAGTCTGAGTTGACATTCTTCGAGCGTACATCACAAGATGACTTTGTGGGCATGAATTCCCTTTGTACTTCTCGAATTCTGGTACTTTGAATTTGTGAGGAATCTTAACATTTGGAACCAGACAGAGGTCTGCAGCATTCTTTCCAAATAGATCTTGTCCTCGGAGAGTCTTGAGTTCCTTCTGCATTTGCAGAAACTGTTCTTGGAACTCGTCCAATCTTTCATACACGCCAGCGTCCTCACTGGGAGCGTGATGATATACTTGTCCGCCATGCGGGGGAAAAGTATGCATAATGGGCTGTGGAGAAGCCATGACAGCAGATCTTGGAATCTCAACATTCTGTTGTGCGAAACCCATTGCCGTTGCTCTTGGAACTTCAATTTCCAGAGGTTTGTAACCCTCCGGTGGACGCATATCCATGGTGACTTTTGGAGCTTCAGAAGCTGGAGGTATGTACCCTTCTGGAGTAAAGTTATACGGCATGCCCCAAGGTCGATCAGGCGGCATGGTATACTGAGGAATAGGAGTAGAAACAATCTCGGAAACCACAGTCCTTTGTGGTTCTTCTGGCGTTGGTCGATTCTGCGCAACTACCAGGGCTTCTACCATACTATTGAGCCTTTCAACAGTACCTTTGAGAGTATTAATCTCTTCTCTGAGTTCTTCATTCTCTTGCTCAAAGTCTTCCATTCTTTTCTTGCGACTTGAACGAGTGTTGTATGGATGAGACAGCTTGAAAGTCTTGGTTCACCTCCTTCTCCTCCTCTCTTTCTGGAGAAAGGAAAGTGACTATTAGATCCGCGACAATTCTCGTGTCAGTGCGTACAACTAAAGCGATGTATGATATGCAATTAAGTTATTATTTTTCAAGGAAACACCATAATTACGTTATGAAACATCAAACTTTTATTAATTAAGCGAAAACGCCGTTTTTACACACTTAGAAAACGGAAATACAGAGAAACTGAGAGAAAGGACTCTAAAACTTTGACGAAGAGCCGACTTCACGTTCTAACATCTTCTTTTGTTTCTTGAGCTGAGCGTTCTCTGACGTGAGCTGATCGATGATCCAGGAAGCAGGAGGGATATGATGAGAAAGTGATGATTGTGTCACTTGTCGATCGAGCACTTCAAGTAACTCATCCTTCCTTCTTAGGATGTTATGAATCTCAACATTTTCCGTGTTGACAATTCGATACTTGTTCCTCCAAGCATTCCTTTCTTGGCATACCTTGTTTAATGCCGCTTGCAATTTTTCAACATCGGTGGAGAAAAGGTAAATTGGTTCCCTTAGGGGAATAGGTTCTTGACGTTGATATGGCATCCTGAGCTTGAATGCTCTGACGCGTACCCATTGAAGGTAAGGATCCAGGGAGATGCAAAGATGTTTTCCTAACAATCTTCTCCCTTTGCTGTGAACAAGACGCCAGGCTTGGACAATTTCCTTCTTCAGCATGTTGCCATGATCGTCGATGTTCTTGAAGAACAGACCCTCCAATTGGATGTTACTTGGTATATTTTTCATGGGATAGCCGTATTGACGACGGGCTAAAGCTGGATTGTAACTGATTCCTCCCTTAGTTCCAATAAGGGGTACGTTGGGAAAACTTCCGCAACTGAAGATGATCTTGGTTTCGTCGTTGTCAGGACTACACCAATCAATGTCTGTATGAGTGAGAGACATGATTTTCTGTGACCAGTAAAGGCCATCCCTCATGTTCCAGAAAGTGCTAGACTTTGGCAGGTGCGAAACGAACCATTCGTATAACAACGGTACGCAGCATGTGATTAATCCTCCTCGTTGCAGGTTTCTTGAATGCACAGAGTGATAAGCATCCGCAAGCAAGGTTGGAACTGGATTTCCAATTAAGAAGATCTTAATTGCGTTGATGTCGACGAAATCGTTAATGTTAGGGAACAAAAACAATCCGTAGATAAGCAAAGCCAAGACTTCCTCAAAAGCGCTCATATCTTGGATGCTGACGAAGTACCGAGCTTGATCAAACAGGAATTTGGAGGGCAATCCTTGAATTCCTCCTCTACTCACCATATGAGTTCTGATGTCGACTACGTTCAAGGGAGTAGTTGCAGCAATGATAACGTCGTCAGGATTCTTTTCCAAACCGGAGTACGGATCTTGCGCGTACACGGGTATTCCAATTAGACGAGAGTACTCCTCCAACGTAGGCATGAGTTGATAATCTGGAAAGGTGAAGCAGTGATACGTTGGATCGTAAAACTGTACCAAGGTGGGAAGGATCCCATCCACCATGTTGGTATTGAGCAAAGGCAGAAGTTTTCCATACTTCTCCTTGAAAGCCTGGGGGTTGACCACCAGTTTTCCGAGCTTTCCCAGTTCCTCGACCTGGGGAATCTTGAAGGTGTATTTCCTAGCTCTCTTTCTTCCGTAATCCATGGTATAGATCCTTAAGTCCTTTCTCCGTTTCTCTCTTTCTATGAAGTTCAAAACGTTCGTTATTTTAGTTTCCTTGAAAAACGACTCGAAAAAGACTCTTTTTGTTTTTAGTTGTTTATTAATGAATGATGCATGAATGCATGAATGCACACACAAGAGTTTCAAACAAACATGGCGTTGAAGGGTATAGTGGTCATGAAGTCCAAACGCAATCCCCGCCCCAATGGTAAACTAAGGTTAATGATTTTTGTACCTGTAGAACGGGTTCTAGGGGTCTCAGAGTTTTTGCTCAACCTTAAAGATACGTTGATTGGTATCTATAAGAGAGTTTTCTCTGAGTGTAGTATCTGCGTGACAATTACTTCCGTAATCACCGCTCTACGTCCTAAAAAAAAGCTTTAAGTGGGGTTAATGTGTTTCTAGGTCCTCCTGGTACAAATCAGTCTCGGAATGCAATGGCGCAGTTAATCACAACCAGCCAGGCAAATCCCAAGAGTAGACTTGTGAACCAAGATTAGAGGGCCTTCACCGGGAAGACATCCTCCATCCTATCTTATGTTGCACTCAAATCCGGGTATAGGATTTCTCACCACAAGGGGGAATCAAGCCCTTTCCCGATACAGAATAAACAAAGTAAACAAATATATATGCAACAAACACATGATATGACACAGAGGTTAGGCATGACCTCTCTTGTTTGAGGGGGAATTTGGCATCCCTAATTCCTCATTGGGGCTGGACCAGCAACAGGTCAACCATTGGTTTGGATGAAAAACCAAGGTTTTTAACACTTATATCCCCAGCAGAGTCGCCATTTTTCTGTGGTGGTCGTTTTCTTTTACCTCCCCGTTTCACTTGGGAGGACGGCACGCTAAACCCTTCACGCGAAATTTGGAAGGAGAATGCGCCCGTGGCGGGATGAATTTTATTTCAGTTCTTCCTACGATATCACACGAACTTTCTTATTTGTCCTACGAGTAGGAAAGGGGAAAAAAGATCTCAACTAAACCCTAGGAGTTTGCTAAGTGTGGGGATTTACACCTAGACTAGAAATTCTGGAGTCCGGGAGGTCGGTTATACATAGGGAAGTGTTTAAACACCCTACATATCTGTAGTACTCTACAGGAACCTTCTCTGTGTCATTGTGTTTGTGTTTACTGCTAATGATTGGGAAAGTTTCTCCTTTGTGTTAGGAGAAGGAATTGATTTGATTTGAAAAGACAGACAAACGGACAGACTGACTATTTTTGGTATTTTATTAGCTCGCTGAGATTCCTTGTGAACCTCATGCCTACATATCCCTAGTGGAAGTCAGAGCTTAATGTAGTTCGGGGAACTAACTAGGGAAAATAATGTTTTTTGGTGCCTTGCTTGAAGCTCAAGGTTGAAGCTTGGAATTAAATCTCTGTTTACAGTAAAGAGACATGAAATTATCCCTACAGAGAGGTATTAGTACTATTCTACCACAAACATTTTGAAAGAGTGACAGAATAACTGGATTCATTTCATTCAAGAGGGGGACCTTACTTGTGTGTGTGCAAGTATGCCAGTCAGATGCCTCTTAAATGAAAGAAAGTTGCTCGTCCAAATTAGGGAAAGTGTACAAGTCTGGGGATGTGCCAGAGCATGTCTTTCAGAGTCCTAAATGGGAGACTTTGATTGAAATTGAAATTGAAATGTAATGTTTGTTTGTTTGAATGTGGTAGAGTAGTAAAAATATCTCTCTATAGAGATAAGCTATGTCTATCTACTGTATAAAAGATTTGACTTTAGCTGGCTTGTATGAGGCCCAAGCTTGAGGCTTTTTGATTGATTAATTATTATTATTGACTCTGGGAGATGGCTCCACTGGGGGTTAATTATACGGTATTTTTGTGTTCTGTACAAAGCCCAGAATTGAGGCTGACTCTACTTAGGGAGACTCTATTTATGTGCCTTGTACAAAGCCCAAGGTTGTAGCTGACTGTAGCTAGGGAAAACATTATTTTCTGCCTTGTACAAAGCCCAAGGTTGTGGCGGACTCTTAAACGAATTAAGTATGGATGACTATATGGGGAAAGATCCTAAATGTTAGGAATCTTTGACACATGAAAGATATGGTTTATCTGCCTTGTACAAAGCCCAAGGTTGTGGCTACTGAGTGATGAAGAACTCACTGGGGAGACTCTATTATCTGCCTTGTACAATGCCCAAGGTTGAGGCAGACTCTTGACAGGGGGGTTTTATTGTTTGGGTGCCTTGTATGAAGCCCAAGGTTGAGGCTAACTGTTTTTGTTGGTTTTGACTCTACTGAGGAGGTTTTATTTATTAAAAGACTGTTTTTCTTTGGAAGCTAACCCTTTCCAGGGATTTGACTCAGCTGGTGAATTTGTCTGTTAAAAGACTGACTTTATCATGTTTTTTGGAGGCTGACCCTTTCCAGGGGTTTTGACTCTTTTGGGGAAATTATCTCCTAAGAGAAATGACATTTTTATTAATTGACTTTGGAGGCTAACCCTTTCCAGGGGTTTTATTGAAATGAAGGAATGTGTGGAAGCTAACCCTTTCCAGGGATTTTAACATTTTAGACAGATGTTGGAGGCTAACCCTTTTCAGGGGTTTTATTGAAATGAATGATTTGGGTAGCACTCCATTAATTATTAAAGGAAGAAAGGATTGGCAGAAAGATTATCTAGTGGAGACTTCTTGTTTAAAGCCCAAGATGAAGGCTGACTCTATGCTGAGGATGACCCAAAACATAGATCCTAGACTCTACTAATGAGGATTGATGAAGATAAGGGTGACAGAGACTGTCCATGTCTCTCATTCCAAAAATGTACTCAATGTGAAATTGAGACAAACTTAGCTTGTTTTAAAGTCTGGTTTAAATTGGAAGAAACTCACCAGGGTAGGCTAAAAGGTGGCTAAAGACCTGTTCCTATGTTTATAAGAAACCTGATGGGTCCTTGTATACAAGCTCAAGAGGAAGCTGGAAATGCTTTTAAGAAGCCTGTGGGTCCTTGTACAAAGCCCAAGAGGAGGCTAGTCGAGGGTCCTTGTTATAGCACAAGAGAAAGCTATGTGGATTTGAACTTATTTTGGCTCTAAGCAAATGGGTAAGAGGTTTCACCGGGAATAATTCCTCTTTGGGTGGATGTGTCCTATTATTTGGATTCTAAGGTTTTTGCCAAGATGTTTCACCGGGAATAATTCATCTTGGGGGTTTGAACTACAGATCTCTAATTAGGAAAGAGCCTTCACCGGGAAGACATTCTCAATCCTAGGTCATATTCCTATAATATATATATAGTTTAACTGTCCTAAGGTTTATACTCAAACGTAGTTCTAAACAAATATATGTACAGTTTATATTTGACAGTAATTTAAATAAAGACTGTAAATTGAAAGCTTGTAAAGCCTAACCTGGATGGAGTGGAGGCCATTGAAGAAGTATGTACAGAGCCTCAACAGTATTTTTGTTGTTTTGTTGATAACAGTTGAATATATATATGATAAACAGTTAATGGTTTTTGAAAACAGAAGAAGTGAAGATGGACAAAGGTCACATAGGTATCTGAAGAGTTTCACCGGGAATAATGCCCTTCAAATACCAGAAGAATGTTTTTGAAAACAGAAAGAAGATTTTGAAAATACAGTTTTGAAAACAAGCTAAGAAGAGAAGGTTTTTGGGACTTACACTCTATTAGAGGCCCAGTACTTTACAGTACTGGTTATGAGAGCAATTTGAAAATGATTTTGAATGATACAAGGTTTTGTTGTTTGAAAACCTTAATCATCCGTTTTAATCGGAGACTGATAACAGCTTTGAAAATTGACAAAAGTCAACTTAATTAAAGTAAAAATAAAGATTTTTACTTAATTAAGACCTAAACAAATAGGGTTTCATCATAAAATTATTTACAAGGTGATTTAGTTTAAAACAAAGTAGAAAATATGTATTCAAGTATTTAAGAAAACACCTAAAACATGCTATTTTAAACCTAATAAAAATACATGAAATAAATAATATTTTTATGATTTTTTTGATTATTCACAAAATAGATATGTTAAATAAAAAGTGTGTGAAAAATGAAGTGAAAATGATTTGTTTTGATAGGTTAAATAAATATGTGAAGTTGTGAAGAGAAATGAAAGAAATTAGTGTTAAAAAAAATAAGTTTTGGCCCTTGGAGGGTTTGAACCCACGCCCTTGAGGTCACCAATCCAAAACAACACCACTGAGCCAACGCGCGCTCAGTGTTAGTGACTTGCCTCCATTTGGTCATGTCTCAAAACAAGTTGGAAATCCTTAAAAAATAAAAGAATCAAAAAGTCTGGGGCGAGGGGGATTCGAACCCCAGACTTGTGGCATGATGATACTAAGGGCGCATGTGTGGCCACTAGGGCAAGTTGTTTAGTCATTAATAAAACGCATACCACTCAAAATAAAATAAACTCTGCCCTGAGATTTGAATTTTGCGCGCCACCACCATCTTCGTCTTCAACCTCAAGCTCCATGAATTTGAATTTCTGAACTCACTCATTTCTCAATCATTTGCCATGATGTAAACACGAAACTTGCTCTAATTTCACTCACGATTCTAAATATGTAACTAACATGAACTAATATTAACTACATCTAACTAATTTACCAGAAATCGTGAAGAACCCTAAAATTTCAAAATCAAATTAAATGACTATACTGAAAGATAAATGGATGATGATAGAGGGTTTTCAATCCTCTGATGATGCTGAACAAGATAGAATCGAGCTATTTCATAAAGAGTACTTAAATTAGAGAGGTGAAGTTCAGAAACTTACCTCTGAAAATGGAGGTCGTGAGGATGATTGAGAGCACCTGGGCTTGAATGAATGATCTCAATAGCTTCCCTGAGACTCAATGATGCTAACTGGATGCTTATTGTAGCCTGAATCCTTCTGAATTGTTCTATGGACCTCCCTCGATTTGAGCTTTAAGTGGACATGGAGGTTGTTGAATCCTGAGTTACAGATGAGCTGCAGCCATCTGGTTAGCTTCACTATGACCTGAGGAGTGTGTCTGGATGATTGGCTTGCCTTGAAACCTTCTGAATCACTCCATGGACCTCCAACTGCAGATGCTCCAAAGTGAGAGCAACAATGGTGTTCCTCCACCTACAGAAGTGATCCAGGTGCTTGGATCACCTCAAATGACCTCCCTTGAGATGTTAGAATGCTCACTTCCCAAAGATAAGCTTTGGTTTGAAGAAATCGATTCTTCTTGCCAAAGAACTTTGAAAAACAATGAACAAGAGGAGAGAAAGAGAAAGCAAGGAATATGGTTGCTTTGGTGTGTTTTTGAATGAGGAATGCATCTGTATTTATAGGCAAATGGATTGGTATAGCTGCAGAGGAGTGAGCTTCCTTAGTGAAGTTGATTTGCTTTCTTAGCCATGAAGGAATTCAAAGAATATTCCAAGTGCAATGATGAGCTCTTTGATACCACTCCCTAGCCATCGGTTTTGCTTGATCTTAGGGGACCAAATGGCTGCAGAAATGAGCTCCAATTGGTTGGGAGAAGATTCCTTTGATGAATCATCAATTTGCCATAAATTCAAAAATGCAATCATTACATAATCACATGCCTTTGTTTTTGGGAATCTTCTCTAATCCTTATGCAATGATGAAAATTGATGTATGGTATGGTTTCAGATGCATTAGAGGTCGTGTAGCATCACTTAGTGAAGCAAAATGCACAAAATTGCAAAGTTCCAAATTGTACATGACCTATAATTTTACTTCATGAGGCCAACTTTGAACAAGCATAACTCCTAGCTCAAATTGAATTTGAAGAAGGTTGAACACAATTTGGAAAGCCCTAAACATCTACTTCAAATCATTAGTTTGGAGTTTCTTCAGAATCCTTTGGGAAATTTGTGAAAAATGAGCCTAAAGTTGGATGAAAACTAGGTTAAAACACTTAGAAAAATTTCTAAGTGTTTATGACCTAAACTTCAAAATTTCCAAAACTTCATAAATGGTTGATCTTTTGAAAAAAAGTTCCCTTGTAAGATGTTGTTTTATTTGGCAAGATCTACAACTTTCATGTTGGAAGTTTTTTGAGTTGTGTAGGTGAAATTTTGAGATCTCACCATGCCCTCAAAAAACCCTAATTCCCGACTTTTTGCTCCTTGATGAATTTCTTTGAATTTCTTTGGCCAAATGACTTTGACATCCATATATTGATGATATTAATCTTTGAAAGTCATTTTTTGACCAAAAACCTTAAAAGTCAATGATGATCCTTCACAGTTGACTTTTTCCTGACAAAGTGAATTTTTGGGCTTTTGTGTAGAAACAAGATCTTTTCCTCAAATGAATGATGTAAATGGATTATATTGAGGTAGTAGAGATTCTTGAATCATGTCTTGAGTTTTGGATTCATGCCCTGATTAAAAGTCAACTATCTTGGTGAATTAGGTCAAAACCCTAATTTGTCGACCATGTGAAAATAATGACTGTAGACTTTGAATTGAAGTGTGATGTCTAGTAGATCTTGTCATATGAGTTATTTGAAGATGATTGATGTTTTTGAATGGTTCCCTGGGGCTTTTTAGGGTTTCCCAAAAGTGATCCCTGATTTTAGTCCCTGATAGGCTCAAAACCCTAGTCTGGTGACCTGAGTAAACCTGTACTCATATGACTGGATGTCTAATCAATCATAAATGAGAAAAGTGAAGTTTTTGAGCCCCATGATTGTATTAAAGACTAGTCTTTGTATTGATTGATCCTTTGCCTGAGCTTTCTTGTCTTCGAGCATCCTCGATTAGGTACCAGATGGAGAAATGACTGCTCTGGGTACTTGTCTTGACCTGATGAAAAATCCTGAAGATATGTCATCTCAGGGGGGTCAAAAATTAGGGTATGACAGAATGCTTACTTGCAAATAAAATGTTCATTCAAGAATGGTAATTTTAATGCAATGCTCAAAGAATATTTTTGAAATCAAAATCATTATCGGAATGATGTTATTGATGTAAAGCAAATGGAATCACTGGTCAAAACATAAAGGTTAAGACATTCAAAGTGAAAGATAAAGCAAAGGCATGATATCAAAACAAATGATTGGAAAATCTCATGGGAGTCAGCTTGCGCAACCTTGTTGTAGTATGCTTTCAAACAAACCTTGCCTCAATTAGGTCTTTTAAAGGTTGTAACGTGGCCAGGTTCACGGTTTCAGAAACAAAGGATATAAGGCTCAAAATTTGATTGTACCCACCCCATCTTCGTGATTATCTCCAGTCCTAAAACTCAGTTAATTCAACTTATGCATTCAGGTTCCAAGAGACTTCTGGAATTGCACCTTTGATAATGATGATAGTTCACGAGCAAAGAGAAATTTTGAGATGGCAGTCACTTCTTCCTTTTGGTAGTCACAACATTGTGTTGTTCAGGAATTATTGACTTCTCTTTTTTTTTCATCTTTTCTTTTTATATATCCCTAACTTTTGCCTGAACTGTTTATTTTTGAACTTACAGTCAGCGGGATGCCTTGATTTTTGCCTAAGTTGTTTTTGGTTTTGACTTAGCAGGCTTTTCTTTGTATACATTTTTTGATACATTTTTTTTGAAAGATAGTGACTGCCTTGCTTAATGATTAAGATGAACCATCATTGGCTTTTGATTGACATCTCCAACATTTCTTTGATGTATGCGGAGGAAAGCTTGTGATTGAAACCTTTGTTAAAAGGTGTACTGAATGATTCTCTTAAAATAGAATGCACAGCCAAATTAACTGAGAACTACCCTGCCCCAGGTTAAAAATGCGGGTTTTTTCATACAGAAAGAAACTCCAACTTCGAAGGCTCAGAGGGGTTGACAAGGGATTAACTTCCTTATTTCTCTAGTGTTTGGGAATTGAAACAATGCCTGTACATCATCAGCAAAGTTTTATTCGAAAGCATACAGTTCAACAACTTGGGTATTTCATTGTCATCATCCTCCCTCCAATCTTTGCATAAAACACAAATTTGATAGAGAAAGAAAATGGAAGAAAAAGTTTTGTAAAAGAAAGCATGAACATAAACAGTGTAGATGAAAATGAATTCAAAATATGCAATGCTCATTTCATTAAAATTACCATTCAGGAACAAACAAAGTCTAAAAGTAAACAGCACAATAAAGGAAATACGAACAGCACAGAATCAAGGCCTAGTGACTAATCAGCAACAAAGATGAGCTATCCTGTCTGAAACACTTGGCTTTAGGAGACCATCTGGCTTTCACTTGTCTTCAGCCACTTTGATCTGGCAAAGGATTAGTGACAACATTAGGACCCATATCCCTGAAAGATAGCTTCTTTGATCTTACCAACTCTTGGTCTTGTTGAAGTTCTTCCATACTCTTCAGATACATGCTTCTAGTTCAATGTGTCGAGGAATCAGCTTGACGGTAGACAACAACTCTGAAGATGGAGACAGACAAGGATAAGTTTTCTGGACAACCTGGATGTATGTATGCAAATGATGCAATTGCTGTTTTTTTTTTGGTTTTATTTGATTTTCAAAGAATTCAAGTTATTACTTTGTAAACATCAAAACATGAAGGAGGTAAATCCTATATTGGATCAAAACTTTGATCAAGTTATCATCAAGATCAATCATCCATTTTGGTGGATTAAGGTTTTCACCCTATCGACACCCAAGATCCATTGAGTTTGATGAAACTTATGATGTTTACAAAGAAAGACCTATGAGTTCCTTGGAAATCAAATGAATGCATGGATGTATGGTTTATGCATCAATCACAATCAAGATCACACATGGTCGCACAAACAAGGTTCAAAGGTTCGACGTCACGAGCATGGAGTCAAAGTTAAGAACCACCCACAAAGGTATGTACTAGGGAATTTTGTACCTGCCGAACGGGTTCTACAAAGGTTCCCAGAGTTTTCAATCTTCTATCGGATACTACCGGCACGCACAATTGCTCATGGGCGCCAATAATATGCCTAAAAAGACCTCGTCTGAGCGTAGCATCGCATGACAACAAGCTCAAATTGGTACTTGATCTTGTTTCTGCGCTACATCCTAAAAAAGGCTTAGATGGGTTAAAAGGGTTCTAGGTCATTCAGCTTCTACGGACACTCACTATTGAAAGTAATAGCGTTATCACGATGATTCGTAACAACCTCTACTACCTTCCATGAGGCCTCCACTGATTGGGGTTCCACCATATGACGCTCATGTTAAGGATTGCTCCTGACATGCGACTATTGGTCTTACCACCTCCTATCTCAAGTTACTCACAAAAGTTCGGGTTAGAACTTTATCTCATCACAGAGGAACCATCGAGCACCAAAAAGAAAAAAAGAAAATAAACAAACAAAGCACACAACAATATATACAGATAAAAACACACAGCTAAACAAAAATAGGCTTAACACACTTAAAACTGGGTCCCCAGTGAAGTCGCCATTTTTCATGTAGCGGGGAAAATCTGATATCGAAGCCATAGGATTGACTCGAATCAATATTCCGTTTGAAATCGCCACTGCGCTTTATTTTTTCAAAGGAAAAGGGAAAAGAACGAAAAACCCAAAGTTTTGTTTTTAAAACAAGAAAGAGAACTCAGGTTCGGGTGTTGATTATACGAGGGGAAGGTTTAAAGCACCCCTCATATCCGTGGTACTCCACGGGAACCTTTTTGAAAATCTGTGTGTGTGTGCTAAAAAGGGTTTGTTTTATTTTTAAAATAAGCTCGGCAAAGCGTTAAGCTTTGGGCCTACATACCTCCTCGGTGCAATGGAGAAGTCAGAGCTAATGTAGTTCCGCTTTTGGGAAAAACGTTTTTAAAACGAATAAACACTTTGTTGTCGTTAGAGAGAAATACTCAGCCATTGATCTTGAGCATGAGAACAAACAAGTTCTTTGCATCGCAAATGAAAGAAGGGCTCCAACTCGGATAAAATCAACGAGTATGCCACTAGCTCTCTCACGCGGAAAAGATCTTGTTATTATCAATCAATTTCAAAATCGTGGGGTATAACCACTCGTTTCGACAATTAACGGTGTCTAAACTTTTGAAGAAAAGCCACTAAGGGCGAAAGATATTTTTAAGAAAAAGGTTTTGAAAAGATTGCAAACATAAGAATATTTTGGAAAAAGGGAGAAGATTTTGAAAATTTAAGAATGGGAGGAGATGAAGAGGCTAACCTAATGCATAAAATAAAAGCTAAGGAAAGAAACGGTCTAACCAAATAAGAAGCCAACACTTGACATTAAGAGCCAAGGTAGTTTTCCCATCCTTTGGATTTATCAATACCAACACATTAACACTTGGGGATCCACATGAACTTATTGTCTTAGAACCCTTTTTCATTAAGCACATTAAGATTCTGACGAAAATTGGGCAGAGTAACGGCTGTTTTCGGGTAAAATCCTTATATCAATGCCTTGGAATTAACCATCAAGGGCTTTCAAGGAAATACCTGCACACATAAACATACAACAGAACAATGCCAGACAGACAGAACAATCACAGGATAGTAATAGAATGAGTCCAGAGGTACTAGGTCCATAAGTCCGAATCTCCAAAGTGTTAGGGATAGTAACCGATAGTCCAAAGAGAACCTTATGTATTTTTTAGATTTTCGTTATTTATTAGTGTTTTAGCGAAAAAAGTAAAGTATGGTCCAAGTGGACAAAAGAAAAAATAACGGAAACATAAACATATGTCCAAGTGGACAAAGAGAAAATGACGGAAGGTAAATATGATGAAATGATAAAGTAAAGCGATAAAGCGAGAAATATAAAGAGCGGTAATATAAAGAGCGGTACAGTAAAGGTGCGGAAATTAAAGTTAGTTGTTAAGTGTTAAAGATAACCATCTTGAAACTTGTCAAGTATGTTATCAAAGTTAGTAGGAAGATCTTGTTAGAACAAGATTTGTTCTTATCAATTATCTTAGTTTTGATGATAACAATAATATGAATTTTGCTTAAGATAATATGGTACTCTAATCCAATGCAATTTCCCTTTCAGGAAATATATATAAGAGTACGCATAATTCAGCGCTCAGAAGATGTGTCTCAAATGGTTCAGCATGCAACATCAGAACATGGTCTGGCAAGACATCAGAAGATGGTCGAAGCAGAATCAGAACATGGGTCTATGGAAGCATCAGAAGAACATGAGATCAGAAGCACTGAAGATCAGAAGATGGTATCACGCTCAGAAGCACTTCAAGGTCAGAAGATCAGAAGATGCTGTGCACCAAGCTGTTTGACTCTGATGATATTCAAACGTCGTATTCACAAACATCAGATCAGAAGGAAGTACACGTGGCAGACTACGCTGACTGACAAAAGGAACGTTAAAGCTACTAAAGGCTACGTCAGTAGACACAGCGTGAACAAGGCTCGAGGTAGTTGACAAAAGCGTATAACATTAAATGCAAAGCTGTACGGAACACGCAAAGCATTAAATGCATTCAACGGTCATCTTCTCAACGCCTATAAATATGAAGTTCTGATGAGAAGCAAGGTTAACGATTTCGCACCAATACAATTCAAATTAACTTGCTGAAACGCTGTTCAAATCTAAACTCAGAATCTTCATCTTCATCAAAGCTCACTACATTGCTGTTGTAATATCTTAGTGAGATTAAGCTTAAATTGTAAGAGAAATATCACAGTTGTGATTATCGCTTTTAAGAAGCATTTGTAAACTCTTGAATAGATTACATTAAGTTGTAAGGAACTAGAGTGATCAGTTGATCAGTATACTCTAGGAAGTCTTAGCAGTTAGCTGAGCAGGAAGTCTTGGCAGTTGGCTAAGCAGGAAGTCTTGGCAGTTGGCTGAGCAGAAAGTCTTAGGAGTGAACTAAGCCTAGAGTGATCGTGTTGATCAGTAGACTCTAGAAAAGTCTTAGGAGTGAACTAAGCAGTTGTTCCTGGAGTGATCAGGTTGTGATCAGAAGACTCTGGAAGACTTAGTTGCGGCTAAGTGGAAAACCATTGTAATCCGTGCGATTAGTGGATTAAATCCTCAGTTGAGGTAAATCATCTCTGCGGGGGTGGACTGGAGTAGCTTCGTTAACAGCGAACCAGGATAAAAATAATTGTGCATTTTATTTTTATCGCTCAAGATTTTAAGTCACACTTATTCAAAACTTTATGTGCTAATGCATGCGAGAAGAACGATATGTAGATCGCCTTCCGAAAGCAATACCGCACGAAAAGAAAATAGGTAACGATCTAGTCTTTACTAAGAATCCATAAGAATTCTCAAAGTATTAAGACTTTCATCGATCAAAAGAAAAAAAGGAGAAGGAGAAGATAAAATGCATAAAGATAATCAACTCACACTATCATTAATATCATTCATCTAATATTATGGATTTGGTTCTTTCAAACCTATCAACATCCTAGATCCAATGATATTAATGAAATGGAGGAAGAAGAATAAAATTCACAAAAGATAATCAACTCACACTATCATTAATATCATTCATCTAATATTATGGATTAGGTCATTTCAAACCTATCAACATCCTAGATCCAATGATATTAATGAAATGGAGGAAGTAGGAAGCCAAAACAAGCATAAAAAAGGCAAAAAAACACATTCTGCCAGCAGGAAATCGATTTACCTCTGTAGGAAATCGATTTCCTGAGTGCAGAGTTCAAATTTTGAAAAAAAATAAGGTGGAAATCGATTTCCTACAGAGGGAAATCGATTTCCTGCACGCAGCATTCAAAAAATCAGCATTAGGAGGCATAAAACTTGACTTAAGCAAACATACAAACACCTTATGATCACATATCCATAGGAGCACGAATTTTCCATCAAATCACCATCAAATAACACCAATATAGCATCAAAGATGCATCACACACAAGCAACAAAGATCTACATCATGATATACAAAAAGGATGAAGAAAATTTACCAAATCTTGAACAAAACTTGGATCTACTTCAAGAATCACCAACACAAATCTTGATCTCTCAACAATTGAAGAAAAAAAAGTGAAATGGATGGTGGTTTAGCTCAAAGTTTGTGAGGTTCAAGATGTAACTCACAAACTTTATGAAAGAATGAAGAGCTTTGGTGAATTTGGTAGGAATGAGGAGAGAAATTGCAAGAGGTTTTTTGGCTCTCAAAAGCTTGAGAAATGAGAGAGTAGTGGGCTCTATTTATAGGATGAGAGCAAGAGTAGTGGTAGTTTGGTCTTTTTGCATTTGGTAATTAGCTTGTGTTTAATTGGTGATTAAAGTGGCATTTAAATGGTAAGAAATGGTAAAATGAGGTTTAAGTGGGTTTAATGAAGGGGTTAGTTTTGATGAGGTGGAAAATTGGTAAGATGATAAAAAATAATCAAAGAAAAAGGTGCCAAAATGATGTCAAGCTTCCCTCCTTATATTTTTTGAATTTTGCCTTAAGGAAATCGATTTCCCCAGGAGTGAAATCGATTTCACTCTGTTCCAGAAGAGAATTTGGCGCAAAATACACTAGGGAAATCGATTTACCCAGGAGGGAAATCGATTTCATGCTGTCCAGAATGTGATTTTGGTGAAGATTGCTGCAGGGAAATCGATTTACCCAGTAGGGAAATCGATTTCATCAGTCAGAAAAGTGAAAAATGCCTTGTTTATTGCATGTCTTGGCTTGGTACCTACAAAACAAAAGCCTACAAAGAAACAAAGCAATGTTTTTGGTATTTGGGTTAGTATAAAACAAATTAAAGAAAATTAGGTGCTTGATAGTTCCCCTCAAAGACGAAGCAAACATAACACCGAAAAAATGAAATCTCAAGATTGTGATCTTGATTTGAGATGCAAATGATGTATGATCTTAGGGTCAAAAATTGGGGTATGACACCCTCGCTAATTGAATCCAAATCAAAGAAGTACTAGAGTTATGAAACATCCACGTAGGTTACACTTTTTGTCCATAAAAATGGACGTGTCAACCAAGAACATGAAGTAACATCGCAAAACACATGCTCGGTGATATTAATCAAAAAAATCATTGTCCTCGCTCGCGGATGCTTTTGCCGTATTCAGGTACTCTTCATATAGTGCCGCCATAAATGATAACTTGGCATGAGCTCCATTATTTGAGGCACACTGGTCAAAAGCTTATTCTGGTAGAGCTTCTAGATAGTCGACCATCCATTCAATCACATCGCTATGACTGATCAGAAAGTGGTTAAGTAACCTCCCTCTAATAGGAAAGTGTAACAGGCATGCGACGTCATCAAGTGTGATCTTCATCTCCCCAACAGGAAAGTGGAAAAATGAGGTTTCCTTGTGCCATCTCTCATAAAATTCCCCTTGCATGCCGTGGTTGATAGTCCCATAATCGAAACAACATAGTTCAGAAATTTCGGAGCCAAGGATGGCCTCCTTGAACCAATCCTCCTGGGGCTAAACAAGATCAAATATTTTTCGTACATGGTCACGGACTTTAGGGTTGACATTTCCTGTAAAAATAAAAATTAATATCAAGGTTAGTCATTAAAAAAAATTCATATAAATGTTAGCCGTTAGTATCAACGTGTAAACAAAAATACCTATCCTGCCCAAACATGTGGAGCAACATGGGTGTCATAGTATATCAAAAGGGAGGTGTCATATGACCCTTTTGGGTACTCCTAGACAGACCTCTCGCCAGCATGTCTCATTGCTACATTTAACAGTGCAGTCTACATATTATGAGCAGCCTGCGTATCAGGAGCAGCTTGTGCATGAACACGTTCCCCCTCGGGTTCCTGCTCATTATCCCCGTACTCCCGAGACGATGACACATCAGTAATGTGACTCCTTGAGACCCTTCAAGACTGCTCAGCTCTCTCACGTCAAGCGGATGTTGTCTGGCTTGGCCTGCCATGTCTCAATCTAGGGTTCTCATCCATAATCCTGAAAAAATAACATTAATTAAAAAACACTCAAGAGGGGATTGGCATATGAAACAAATATGAAAAAAAGTCAGACAACATTTCATATTGGCATATCCAAAATTTTCTCAGAGGGGATTTCAGATATGCACATCAGAACAGCCATTGTTGTACAAGTGTGTGATTTTGCCCTAAATTCCCTAAAAAAACTTCATCAAATGATCCAAACAACCACATTTTCCAAATTAAACTTCTATCTAATAATTTTAAATAATAATAAACTACCTATTACATACATGCAATGTAAAAAAAATGACTCAGAGAAACTTACTCAAAATCAAAGATTTTGAAAACCTATTGAAATGAGCAAAAGACACAGCTTCGGTAACACTTATTCCGTCAAAGTATCGCAAAAAATTGCTTCAATAACTTGCGCAAAATGAAGGATTCATAGATTTTGTGAATGGAATAGAAAGATTTGAATGAAAAATGAAGTATGAGGGGTACTGTCTGCGCCAAATATATACTTAAAACAGGTTCGGATATGCATCTCTGAAAATTCTCTGAACTTAAATGATGGAGTTGATTCGGAGAAGCATATGCGAAACCCCCCAGAGTTTGAAAAAAATATTGTCTCGAAAATACATGTTCGAAAATTTCTCTAAAAAATATAATGTGGTGAATTCAAAAGTACATATCTAAATTTTTAAGATATTTTGGAGTTTTCGTCAAGGGCTCTAAGAAAACATAGGAGTGCTTTAAGAAATACTCAAAATTATCTATGTGGAAGTGCCAATTCATACATTTTTGCCCAGCCCAATAAATCATATCCAGCCCAGAAAAAAAAAACCCAGAAAGCAAAAACAACAACGAGAATCTCAAACTAGGGTTTTGCACTCACTCATCTCTATCATCATCTTCATCTTCCTCAAACCAGTTTCCACCACTGAGCACTCCACAGACTCATCATCATCACCAATGGTAGGAGTAGCATTCGATGTCGGAGCCGTTCCTTTCAACCCCGACGGATGGGGCCCAATGGACTCCTCCACCACCGCCGCCGCCAACAACAACGCCAACAACCTCCCTCTCAACGTCCCCTTCGCCCCTTTCTCCCGCTCCGACAAACTCGGCCGAATTGCCGATTGGACCCGCAACTTCAACAACCAAACCCGATCCAAAAACCCCGCTGACTCCGCCTTCGATTTCACCCTCGATGATTCCTTCCCTGGCAACACCGATGACGACGCTACATTCCGCTTAGTCGACGGTAAACCTCCACCCCGTCCTAAATTCGGCCCGAAATGGAGATACCAGCAGCAACGGCAACTTCCTCAGCGTCGCGATGAGGAAGTCGAAGCGAAGAAACGTGAGGCGGAGAAGGAGAGAGCTCGTCGCGATCGGCTTTACCATCAGAATCGGTCGAACCCTAATAATCCTCGACGGGAAGCCGCGGTTTGTAAATCGTCAGTTGATATTCAGCCGGAGTGGAATATGCATGAACAGCTCCCGTTTTCGACTTTCACTAAGCTGTCCTACAATGTTCCTGAGCCTGAAGATCTTCTCCTATGTGGTGCTCTTGAGAATTATGATCGTACATTCGATAGAATTAACCCGAAGAATGAGCGTCGGCTCGAGAGGTTTAAGAATCGGAACTTCTTCAAGGTTACAACCACTGATGACCCTGTTATTAGGAGGCTTGCGAATGAGGATAAAGCGACGGTTTTTGCAACAGATACGATTCTCTCAACTCTCATGTGTGCTCCTAGGTCTGTTTATTCCTGGGATATTGTTGTTCAGCGTGTTGGGAATAAGTTGTTTTTTGATAAACGTGATGGGTCGCAGTTGGATTTGCTTTCGGTTCATGAGACGTCGCAGGAGCCTTTGCCTGAAGCTAAAGATGATATTAACTCTGCTCATTCTTTGAGTGTTGAAGCTGCTTATATCAATCAGAATTTCTCTCAGCAGGTGTTGATTAGGGATGGGAACAAGGTTACTTTTGATGAGCCTAACCCTTTTGCTAACGAGGGTGAAGAGGTTGCTTCGGTTGCTTATAGGTATAGGAGGTGGAAGCTTGATAATGATATGTATCTTGTTGCTAGGTGTGAGGTGCATAGTGTTGTTGAATTGAATAAGCAAAGGTCGTTCCTTACTGTGAATGCTTTGAATGAGTTTGATCCGAAGTATTCAGGGGTTGATTGGAGGCAGAAGTTGGAAACTCAAAGAGGTGCTGTTTTGGCTACTGAGCTCAAGAACAATGCTAACAAGTTGGCTAAGTGGACTGCACAAGCTCTTTTGGGTAGTGCTGATATGATGAAGTTGGGTTATGTGTCTCGGATTCATCCTCGGGACCATTTTAATCATGTTATCTTGGGCGTGGTTGGATATAAACCCAAGGATTTTGCGGCACAAATTAATTTGAACGCCAACAACATGTGGGGTATTGTGAAGTCTATTGTGGACATGTGTATGAAGATGAATGAGGGGAAATATGTTATTGTGAAGGATCCATCTAAGCCTCAGATTAGGATTTATGAGGTTCCGGCTGATGCATTTGAGAATGACTATGTGGAGGAGCCTCTTCCGGAAGATGAACAAGTTCAGCCTACGGCAGAGGGTGCTGATGGTGGAGAGGAAGCTGCTGCTACTGCTATAAATGACGTGGAAGATAAGCCAATTGATGCTCAAGCTTAAAAGGTAAGTGTTACAAGTCAGAGTCATGCTCTATTTGGTTTAATAATGTCATAGGATTTTTTGATGGCATTCTTTGTGTTATGGGATGCTAATGTTTTCCCCTTGTTATCATGGATTGATCTGTTTTACTACTCTTGTTTTGTGGTCATAATTTTACAATTGGCCTCCTTTTAAGTTTGAATTTTAGCCTAGGGCTATGTTTGGATAGATGGACTAGAACGGAGCGGAACGGAGTGGAACATGATGGAATGGAGTGGAGTGGAGCGGAATGGTATTGAAATTTCATTCCATTGTTTGTGTATATTTTATAGTTTGACGGAGCGGAATATAATATTTTAGTTCATTCCATTGCATACACCCCAAATTGGGTGGAATGAAAATTGAAGGATATGATAGAATAGGATGGAATGGATTCCATCATATTCCATTCCACTCCATTATTTATAAATCCAAACAATGGAATCTAATTAAATACCACTCCATTCCCTTCCATCATATTCCATCAATCCAAACATACCCTTAAAGTGCGGCTGTGATCATGTCACTTATCTTAGGGCCACTGGTAGCCAGAAAATGAAGACAAATGTTGCTGATGTATTGCAATTATGGCCGCGGAGACTCCAAAGCCCTTCATGTTGCAGTAGTTGTTAGTTTTGGAATTCAATTTTAAACCTTGGTGAGATTTAATTGCACATGTTTGTTGCATTTTGGAACTGTTTCATCATAATTCTAGTCTAAATTCCAAAACTTGAGTGATTTATGTTAGCATCTTTTAAAATAATAATAATTGCTTTTATCCTTATATATTAATTGTTGTGTCCCTAGTGTGTATTTTTTCATATTCCAATTTTCTCTTGGTTGATAATTGATATTCTATTGACCTTCTTGCAAGTTGTGTGCGTGTGTTCAAATATTTGCAAGCTCTTAGGTATTAGAAAATGGGCAACTATTGAGGATTTGATGGAAAATTGGAGGTGTGTTACATATATAACTGCGGAATACTATTATCATTTTTTATCAGGTATTAGAAGTCTCGGTTTCCAAAATGAAATTCTTTAGCTAGGGATCCCTTGGGATTCTGGCGCTAGGAGCTGCTTATACATAGGCCTAAGCACTATAACTCATGTTTGCTTGAATATCTAGACGTTATAGATTGGGCAACCTAATTTATCCTTGAAAACATTAATAGCAATACTAAGCTCTGGATGATGCATGTGTGCATGTCTGTTAATTTCTACTTATTATTCCTAGATTGAATTTAAACGTCAATTTCAGATTTATCACATACAATATTTTTAGTTGTTTTCTGGACTCTTCATATAATGGCCAATGGCATCAGTTGGCAATTAGTGACTTCACCGGTTAGTTCTTGATTCTATTTTTCTTTATATGTAAAATACTTTATTAACAAGTCATGAATGACATTAGAAAATATTCATATACTGATGAATATGCTGAATCTTAAAGGTGCATGAGAGAAGAGAGAAAATGTCTTTTGTTCTAGAGAATCTACCAAGTATAAGGTGCATCTTAAACTTGAATGCTCAAGAGGACATGCCATGAATCTAATTTGTAGGCGTAAAATAACATTTGAAGTAGAATTTTCTGTAGGCACTAGCACTACATTTAGTATGCTAGACTCACCTTAAGTGTGGAGAAGTGGGAATCTTGTGTGCGTATCGCATAACAACATTGTTGCAGCTATTAACTGAGTTGTACTTACAAAACTAAAATATCTGGTTTTACATTCTAGGGATTTTGCCTAGTATTTTTATATATTCATATTGGCTTTTTATATCTGGCATTAGTATCTCTTTTCACAATAATTTAAATTGAATGACATCATGCCTTATGATACTTAATGCAACATTTTTATGACCAGAGGAATGTTATTATTCGAGAGATTTAGAAAATCCTCAGATATCTGGTCAAATGTCGGTGTGTCTGAATCATTCATGAGTGTTCAGTATTGAAAATTTTCCTCCTTTGTTGACCACAATCATTTCTGAGAGCTCAAGTAAGACTTGTCTCAGTTATTTTCTTTTCTTGTATGCTTTACTGGTATAAGTTGGAATCTTAGATCCATCTGTAATCTGCAATTACTGGTCGAGTGTATTGCTTTTGTTGGAAATGTTTTTTATGGGAAGGATTTACTCGGCGAGCCCTTGTTTTTCTTGTTTTTTCTCTTCAGTAAGTATATTCAATGTTGTTCTAGATGAGTAACCAATGCATTATGCATGCATTTGAATGGCGTTTGATGTACACAATCTGTAATTTGGACCTGTTTTGCTAATATCACATACCAATATATAACATAACTTTTTGGGTGAACGCAGGTTGTGCTTTTTGAGCAATTAACGGCCTTTCGCTTGGGAACATCACACTATGCTCAGAATCATATTCACTTCTTCACTGCTATTTGTTGGTCAAGATTTTGCCATTCAAACCTTGTGATATTACCTCTAGAATAATTTTTTTTATAAAGCATACTGAGTTGTATGATGCTACAGATGTTTATGATCTATAAACCTTGGCAGATTTAGGCTGTGGAACCATTAAAAGACTGTGTTATGCTTTTGAGTTTATATTTTTTGCTGTGTTAGGCATCCCATTCCCTGCATTGCCATTCCATTTCTTCATGCCTATTAGATTTATAACGCTATCAGCAGTGATTGAATTGAGTGCGGATGTATCATTGTTAGGTGTTATTGTGTAAACTTGGATGGATCATCATCATAGTAAATCTGGATATTTTGTCAGTAAGTAACTGATTGAACAAATTGATCTCAAGTTGAACTCAATTGTGACCGGATGGTATATCTTTGTTGAATTTAAAACCTCGGACCATTGCTCTCTTCCTGCCCAATTTCTGATACCTAACTGTAGATCATCCTCCTCTTCTCTATATGCAAAAAATTTCTAGTACTCTTTCAAAAAAGAAATACTTCTGTTGTCATTGTCTGTGATCACCAAGTGATCCCTGCCACTTTATTAATATCTGTACATGCAACCCCTAAGAGTTGGGTTAGTGGTGGAGGCTTGGCCCGATCTTGAGAGTGTGTTTCTCTCAAGGTTTTATTAAATATTATAAGCAAAAAAATTATAAGCAAAAACAGAAGCAAGGTTGTATTCTAGTAGTGTTGTGATCAGAGGAACAATTATAACCAAAAAAAAAAAAAACTGGTGCAATGTTGGAGAAGTAAAATTGGAAATGGATATCCAAAATGAATTTAATCATAAATTGAAGCGTTCTTCAATTTATAAGTGTTTGAGTTGTGTTCATAGATGTATTTTTAATATTTAAGGAAATAAATATATTTTTACGAAATGTTATAGGGTCAGTTTGTTTCAACTTTAAAAAAATATTTTTTTTTGTATTTTTAAAAATAGATATTACAAAATTGTTTTTTAAAATATTATATATTTTTTTGTATTTGTTTTTTCTAAAATAAAACACTAATTTTGACATCATATGACATAAATATATATTGTTGAAGACTAAAAGCTAATCAAAATCGCAATTTTTAAAAAAAGTTGTATTTTAAAAATAATTTTTATGAAAATCTATTCGAAATAATTTCAAAATTAAGTGATTTTTTGAAATTTTGATATCTAATTTTTTTCATAAAAAAATAAAATGTCCAAAATCACATTTTAAGAATAATTATTTAAACAAAATTTTCATTTAAAGTTTGTATAAAAAATTTCATTATAAAACTTTTTTACACAAAAATTATATAACACTATAAAAATTATTTTAAAAAAACTAAAACAAATGGGCCGAGAATATGATTTTAAATCTGCTTACTCACGTACTGTTTCTTTTCTAACGCTAACTCGACATGGAATACATTAAGAAATTCCCTTTTATTAACCAATTTAGGTCTTTGGCTAAAATAACTATTGACTACTCGAAATATTATACTTTATATGCTAACCGTTGAATGTGACACAGTTGGCTTCCAACGACAAATTCTCGTGTGCCTACAGTTCACAATGGGCAATTGTCAAGTACAAATTCAATACGCAATTTCGATGTTGCACCCTCTTTAATTAATTGATTTAAATATGATATCTTTTGCTTTCAATTTTATCCATAATAACTCGCAAATGTGTGTTTTCACACACTTCAATTAAAAAATAATTAAATATATTTCAAAGTGTTAATATAAAATTTTCAAACTAAAGAAGGTAAGAGGGTTACTCATCTTTTAGTGCCAGAGGTGTCACAATATAGGCCGGGGAGTTTCTCCAGTGGCACGTTATGTTCATGTTAATAACGATCATATGGCATGTATTCTTTTCTATTGATCATTAGATGCAGTGCTGCTCCATCACTTGCTTCCGCGCACTACCCAGCTGGCAGGAATGCTATTGCTGACTCTGGAGTATAACAGTCGTCGATCCCGTCCCCCATGATGATCATTATGTTGTTTCATTCTTCCTATTACTTCAAACTTGTTGGATTTCCAGTGCTCTGAGCATGAAGCGAAAATTCGAAAGTAATTTCCAAATGAAATGAAATTATGAGAATATTCATTGTGAGAAAAATCAGAAAAGAAATTAAAGTTTCAATCAAAAAGAGAGAAACAGAGCTTTGGAAAGCTAACTCTCATGTAAAACCATAATAAGTCAACTTCAACGTAATTATTTTTGGTTATCCAAGATCAACAAACTTGATGCAATTGTGCTCTTTTCTGGAATATGCTATCTTCATATGATCCAACAGCCTGAAACAAAAAAACCACAAATTGAAAGTTAAAGCATAATAATGTTGCTACCTTATGCATCATAACAACACCATCATTTGGCATTGTAGAGCACCAAATCAAAACAACACTATCCACAAATCTGGAGTCGAATGTTGATCCAACTCAGAACATCTCCGACAAAGATAAGCTCGTGGATACGTTTTACCACTTTGGTCCAAGTCTCACTACTATTTACATGAACACTTTGTAGGAATCAATTAGTTGTAATGAGTAAGTTTTTCAGGTAATTTACTATTATCTCTATGACAAACCTTGAGACAAATAACATCATTTTAAACAAATGAGAAACCTTGAAACAAATGACATCAATTTAAAAAAAACAATGACTAATGACATAAGTAAAATGAAATAAGCTTATGTCCTTTGTTCTCAAACACAGAGACTACATTTGATGTTCTACAGTGCACACATCAAAACTGAGGAAAAAATGTTAAAAAATCCTCATGTATAAATGGATATAACCCAGAGATAGAATCAAGCCATAGTAAAACTTATCTACAAACATACCATTGGTGCTGATTTTCCTTATCACCTTATTAACCCTATCAGCAACATACGCATTCTCTCTCACATCAACAACGAAACTTTTAGGTTTGTCAAACCTTGTTGAACCCACATCACCATCATCATACCCAAGAAACTCATTTCCAGAAAACCTCTTGAAAACACTTTTTGCAATAAAAAAACAATTAAAAAAATAGAAATAACCAAAAACCCTAAAAAATTAAAACTTTAACACACCCCAATAACAAAAAAAGCAAAAAACAAAATGAACCTTGGGAAAAGGGTAATTGGACGGTGTAGAAAGTACTGTTTGAGGATTTAAGGATGATGAGATCGGAGGAATGGGGTCGTTGGAGAACGGAGAAAGGGTTTATGTGAAGCTTGTGACTGTCGAGAACGGTTGTGACGGTGTAACCGTCTTCGGAAATGACGTGGTTTGCTTGAACTGAAAAAGTGAAATTGAAAAATGAGATAAAAATGAAAAAATTGGAGAAAGGAATAGCAAATAGGTCAGAAGATAATTTTCACAATCACATTTCGTTTCAGGAGGAGAACAAACCTGAGATTCAGGGACGAGAATGCAGAGCTTTGTTGAGAGAGAGAGAGGGAGAGAGAGAGAGAGAGAGAGAGAGAGAGAGAGAGAGAGAGAGAGAGAGAGAGAGAGAGAGAGAGGGGGTCACATTGGAGAGAGAAATCGGTATTGTGAATGGACTTGCAAAGCAGATTTGGCTTGTCATATAGTTGATGAAAGGGCAAATTAGGTAGTTTGGTCAATTGTTTAGTAATGGATAGATAGTAGATAGTATATATATATATATATATATATATATATATATATATATATATATATATATATATATATATATATATATATATATATATATATATATTCAAAACTCACACTTCTCAATTTAACGAGACAATTTTTTCAAAGCACAAAACTATGATGGGTTTTCACTCTTAAGTAGGGGTGTTCACGGGTCAGTTTGGTTCGATTTTGAGAGAATTCAATGGCCGAACCAATCAAAAATATATGGATTGGTTTAGATTGGATTTGCACATTTTTGGGATAAAGTCCAAACCGAGAAACAACGGGTTGGTTTGGGTTGTATTCATTGGATATACTAAAAACAAAT
This sequence comes from Vicia villosa, assembly GCF_029867415.1. Taxonomy (NCBI): domain Eukaryota; kingdom Viridiplantae; phylum Streptophyta; class Magnoliopsida; order Fabales; family Fabaceae; genus Vicia; species Vicia villosa. The sequence goes on along the minus strand of NW_026705723.1, from coordinate 227,726 downwards.
ATGCACAAATATTTTAAAAAAATTTCTAATTTACATCAACTAAATTTCAATAAAAATATAAAATTTCTAATTTTTTTCGTTTTTCCATATAGATTGTGAATGTCACAAATGGAGTTTCATTTTTTTCTTCTTGAAGTTAAATACTTTATATTAGTTTCCATGATAATTATGATATAAATTATACAAATTAGTTATGGTTGGTTCGGGTAGACGGGTCCACGGATAGAGTTTTAAAAATCTGATGCCCGAACCAATTAATATCAGGTTTCGTTGGTTTGATTCGGTTATTGTCCGAACTAAAAAAATGCCATAACCTAAGTACCTAATCTTATGGTTTGTTTTGGATTCCGGTTTGGTTCGGATTTGTCCGAACCAATGAACACCCTTACTTTTAAGCAAACAATACGTTGTAGACATGGTGGTCACCGTACTTAGATCTAGTAGACAGATAATAATAAAAGTACTTCATATAATATCATGTCATACCTTATTTAAGTTATTTAAACAATTTTTATGCTATTTTTTAGAAGAAGAAAAAAAGAGTGAATATCTAGGGGTAGCAAACAGATATGTGTGTCTTATTTAAACTTACTTTATAAAAGTTTGTAAAAAATAGAATGGAGCGGGACAAACATAGTTAAGAGCAAAAACATAAAATTAGGTATGCAAATGGATATGGTTTGGACATGTAGTACTCATGCCCATATCCACATGGACACCAACTTTTATACTTGCACTCGTACTCTATGAATACCTAAGTACCCTTACCTGCAATTTTAGTAAAAATAAATCGATATCATTTTAAATTTTTAACAATATGGACAAAAAAATTTTTAAAATTTATTGTTGAATTATGAAACAATCAAACATTTCTATTTATATCAAAATGTGTAATAATTTCTTTAATAATGTATTTTTTAAAAAAATGATAGACATACAATTATTTATAATAATATAAAAAAAAGTATAAATATGTATTGTGCAGATATGAGACGAGGTGAATATTAAGGTACTCGTATTTATATATGCTCATAGCCACTTATTTTAGTGGATAATTACCCGCATTGTATATATTTTGCAGGATTTTATCCTACCTAGAAGATGCAGAATTAAAACCTTGATTGTGTCGGCTGTCCAGACCGTTTTCCATCAGCCTATAAACATTTTTAGATATTATGATAATATGCAAAGGTAAAATGTGTTCAGCTTGTTGATTCAAACCTAACATAATTCATATTCCTATCAATTTGTTTAAAATAAATCCGTTGCAAAAGTGTTGTGCAGCTGTTTCTTATGTGCAATATCTAACATATTCGTGCCTTCCTATGAGATGCTAATACTAATTAAATTTCATGTTCTTAGAGATTGTGGTCCCTTCTTTTTCCTCCGACCATTTTACAGCATCTTTACCCTTTTTTAGGTTTATAAAAAAATGGAGAATTTGATTCATTCTTTCTTTCACTTTTTCTTGTTCTTCTTCCATTGCTTAGGATTCTGGAATTGAGAATTGAGTATTCATACCAATGTGGATTGTGGGCAATAGCAGGTTGACTTGTAGAAAAGCAAATATATTTAAATATATTTTATTCTTACTTTTATAGTAGTTCCAATGAGTAATTATATTTTATTCTTACTTTATAAGTGCATGAGATACACATTTTGAAGTTGTTAACTTAACTAAAAAATTTACTTTTCCTCCCCTTACTTTTGACAACGATTTTTTCAAAAAATCATTGCCAAAAACATGCCTTTGACAATGGTGAAGGTAAACCGAAACACGCTCATATGACAAAGAGTAAATGACTATTAACCCTAAAATTCATAAGAACAGTTTATTTTATAAAAAATAAAATAAAAATCTACTTAATTAAATATGTATTTATTTTAATTTGTTACTAATAAAGTACGAAATCGATGAAGTAAAATGTTATATATATATATATATATATATATATATATATATATATATATATATATATATATATATATATATATATATATATATATATATATATATATATATATATATATATATATATATATATATATATACTATGAGAATTGATAAATTATATGAGAATGAATCAAAACCATTAGCTTTTAAAATAAATTGTGGAGATTATGCGTTATTCTTTTTTCTCTCTTCTCCATTATAAAAATAAATGATGGAACAAAGAAAAAAAATGACATATAGTCTGCGCTATTTATTTTAATATATATATATATATATATATATATATATATATATATATATATATATATATATATATATATATATATATATATATATATATATATATATATATATATATATATATATATATATATATATATATATATAATTTTTAATCTATTTTTCATTTTTGTTTCTTCTTCAACTTAAAATTTAAAATTTTCTTATTTTATATTAATTATTCACTCATCACAATTAATATTTAAAGACGGGATATTTTACTTTAACAAACTAATTTTATATTTTAACTTTCTTTTATCATTATAATTATATATTTTATAAAAACTCATAAATTGTTCCATTAGCATTTTAAGTTATAATAAATATTATGAAAGTTATATCTTATACTATAGAATATGAAAAGTTTAGGAAAATTTGACTTTATCAAATATACATAAAAATATAGCATAAATATATCAATACTTGTTTAGGACAACTATAGGTACACACAATTAACTATGTATTGTATCTATTATAAGAATAAGAAAGAATTTCAATGAGGTTTGAAATTAAAGAATAGGATGCATAAAAACCTAACAAAGTTTGACATTTCCTCAATTGATTAATAGGATCTAGTTATTGTTATTAATCCACAATTGTACGTAAATATTGAAGATAATATGAGTTCTCCTAAACAAGGAAAGAATAAGTGATAATCGAAGTCAAATTGAGGATATGTTTCTTTTGCTTTTTTATGACACATTTTCTACTTTCTGAGTCACCCCATTATCCCCACAAGTATAGAAATATCCCCACCAATGTTTGTCCAAAATTATGAATAACACCAATTGCTTGTTACTTACCACTTGGGATTGGGACCCTTTTATTCATATCAAACTCTATGGTCCATCTAATCTTTATTTCTTCTCCAACTTTATATCATACTTATATTATTATTTTAATAATTAATTAATAATTTGAATTTCACTTGAAAAATTACATATTTTTTATAAATTCTTTTTACATGGTATAATTTTATTTTAGGTGTGTCGGACAATAAATGTGAATATTTCAGCTAGAATTCAATTTTTTTTTGAAATCTTAGTATCAAGTCTTGCGACCGACTAATTCAAGAAGATCAATCTTATTATTCACTACAGATGATCCAATTTATTAATTCTATATAGTGTGACAGTCTAACTTTTTATGCTAAACCCGATTTTCATTTATATTTTTCAATAAATAGAGTACTAAATTAAATTAATTTAAACTGATATACATTGTAAATTTATGTTGTTGAACTTGAAAGTCAGTTGAGAAATTAACGAATACAACTCTCACCTGTGATTTGCTTTGCACTTTAAATGATTACGCCAAAAAAGAAATTTGTACTCTAGGGTTACTCTTTTCTTGGTATCGGTTATTTGTAAGCTAATAAACAAATAAATGTATAAATAAAAATAAGGTAAAATACCCTTTTTCGTCCCTTAACTTTACCTCGGGGTCCATTTTGGTCCTTTAATTTTTAAAAAGTTCAAATAGACCCCTTATCTATTCAAAAGGTGGCACATTAGTCCTTACAACTTTTAACAATACATGGTTTGAACTAAGGACACTTGAGTTAAAGAAAAGCTTGCTATACCACTAGGCCAAACTCGGATTTGTTGACTTAAATGCCTTCTATAACTACTTATTTAAAGCCTACAACCATTTTATATCGATCACCTTACAAAATCATTAGAATTGTGGAATAATAAAATGGCTGTAGTATTATTAATAATATTATTATTATTATTACTATTTTAATTATTAATTATTATTATTTTTACTAGTATTATTATTATTATTACTATTATTATCATTATTATTACTATTATTATTATTATTATTAGTATTACTAGAATTTTGGAATAATAATAAATCGCTGCCGTATTATTACTATTATTATTATTAGTATTATTTTTAGTATTATTACTATTATTATTTTTATTGTTATTTTTAGTAATATTATTGTTAATATTATTATTATTATTATTAATATTATTACTATTTCTATTATTATTACTATTTCTATTATTATTATTATTATTAATATTATTACTATTTCTATTATTATTATTATTACTATTTCTATTATTATTTTTATTATTATTATTATTATTATTATTATTATTATTATTATTATTATTATGGCTGAAGTAGTTAAATAAATAGGTGCAGAAGGAATGAAATTCAACAAAAATGAGCATGACCTGGTGGTGTAACAAGATTTCCCTTAACAAAGGTGTCCTTATTTCGAATCTTGTTGTAGTTAAATTTTTTGAATATTTTCTAGACCTTGGTAACAACCTATGCCACGTAACCAGCCACGTATACACTGTTTAACGTCCGTTTGTATCATACAGACGGAAAGGACTAACGTGCCACCTTTTGAATAGATAAGGGGTCTATTTGAACTTTTTAAAAATTAAAGGACTAAAATGGACCCCGAGGTAAAGTTAAGGGACGAAAAAGGGTATTTTGCCTAAAAATAAATGATATATTTGCGAAATAATTTTGTTTAACTGATTGCGTGTGAAATGAATTGTTCCATGGATTATTTTTTAGACAAGATTAGTCTGACTTGTCAGAATATCGTGACCATTAAAATCTAAACTCTATTAGGTATTTACGTGGGTAATGTGTTTCTCCTAGTTACTAAGTGAATGAGATGCCTTGCATTTGGCTTATTTTTTCTCTATGTTGTAACATTTCTATTTGGTTTTTTCTTTACCCACCTCCCTATGGGGGTCACCCCCAGCGAAAACCCCAGTTTACCCCTGCTTCGGAAATGAACTTCCGAAGTATTTTTTTTTAAATTTTCTCAGACTTCGGAAGTTCATCTCCGAAAACACCAAATGGGGGGTGTTTTCGGAGATGCACTTCCGAAAACACCTTTTTCAAATTTTGGGGGATTTCGGAAATGAACTTCCGAATTATGCAGAAACTGTGTTTTGTTTTAATGTTTTTGGAAACAGTCTCGTATTTTTAATTAAAGGAAGACGGCAAATAAAATAAGCGATATATAAATAGAAAATACTAATATACTAATATGATAAAAATAGTAATATATACAAGCCGATCCAAATCCAAATAATAATAGTGTACGAAAGATACAATCCGAAAACAAAATAAAAATAAACCCGACCACTACTGGGTATGCCTAACCCTCTCTCCCTGGGCCCTCCTCTGCCGCCTGTATGCCGCTGCACGGCCCGCATCAGTGACGATCATCTCCATCACGGCGACTGCCTCTGGACCGCCCTGATGAACGACACCTCGATCCAATGCGTCCCGCCCAAGCATCTCTATCCGCTGGCAGATCGGCAGGAAATCAATGGCGTGGTCATCCTCGGCCTGCTGGTTCTCCAGGATCTCCTCGTGTGCTGGCCTCGGAGCGCCGGGAGCGTCGGGTGTAAGCAGAGGATGTGAAACCCGATAGAACCATGTGACGTATCCCTCCACACTGTGCCAGTCCTGGGTGACCCGCATGCGACGATACTCCTCTGGTACCACATGATGCTCCCAATCCTCAAATATGGCAGTGAGCTGCACTCTGGTCACTGTGTCGGGAGCAGCCTCAAAAGGTGACCTGGGTATCATCTGCACAAATTCGAACTGCCGCATGCACCGCTCAGGGAGATACCGGATCATGATGCTGGTCCCGCATGCCAACCAGCCAGAATATAAAGATATGCCGTCAAAGGGGACAACCTGAGTGTAGTCGCTGAATGGCCTCCAGGTGACGTCATCGTGCATCGTGCGGTCCAGGTACCCACTGTATGGTCCCACCGCATTGTTCTCCCTCTGGAGAACGTATCTGGCGGCCCTGGGCATGGCGTCAACGTACTGAGGATCAATGTGAAAGCCGTGGATCCGGGAGAAGTAAGAGATGATCCAGCTCTGAAACACAAAAACGATAATGTAACGTACCGTAAGTAAATACGAAACATAAATAAATACGAAACATAAGTAAATACGAAACATAAATAAATACGGAACAATTAAAATGAAACGTACCGTGAGTAGTGTGCAGGATCCGGTCAACTGCCTCGTCCTCCAGTTGGAGGCCTCATTCAGCTTCTGGTATAGGTATGCCAGAGTAGCTGCCCCCCAGTTCCACTAGTGAACGGTGGTCAAGCCCATGAAGTAGCGGAGGTAGGTCACGTCGACGTACCTCGTACTCTTGTCCACAAAGATCGCAGCGCCTACCACATGCATGTACCAGCACCAGAGAGCGCAACCACGATGATAATGTGTAAATAGCTCGTCACCCGCATCCTCGGCCTCGGCCGCCGCCACCAGGTGGTGCTCGAAATAGCGGCTCAGTGTGGTGAACCGGATATGAGGCCCAGATGTCGTGATGCACTCAAAGTCAGCAACTTCGGGCTCCATACCCAAATAGAGCGCCATCCACTCAGTGGCTTCGACCCTCTGGATCCGGGAGTGAGTCAACAGTGGCCCCCTGATCGGCAGGTGGAGAAGACACTGCACATCATGCAAGGTGATCGTCATCTCCCCAACCGGCAAGTGGAAAGAAGACGTCTCCTTGTGCCACCGCTCCACAAAAGCCCCCTGCATGCCGTGGCTGATGGTGGTGTACCCCGTCATGCAGAGCCCACTAAGCCCTGAAGCTCTCACCGAGTCGTTAAACCACTCAGCAGTCGGTTTAAACAGACTGAAAATCTTCCGGGCGTGGTTCACCATTTTCAACGGCTCTCTCTCCTGTTACAAAAAAAGAAATAAAAATGTATGTTAAATAGACTGGTTAAATAGACCGGTTAATAAAATATTGAATAAACGTCTAAATTATAAACGGTTAAATAATGTAGTCGGACAAATTATAAAAAATACCTCTCCCTCCCAGATACGCCGAGCGATGTGATCGCGGTAGGTAAGCAGCACTGAAGTGTCACTGGGCCCTCCCGAGAAGCCCTCCTCCTGCTCATCCTCTTCCACGAGTGGAGGGTCAACATCCGGTACCTCCTCCGCCTCGTGGTATGGCACTGCCACCTCCTCCTCCTCCTCTCGCTGGCGGGAAGAAGATACCCGAGCCAGACGACTCCTCGATCCAGATGTAGAGGTACCCTCGTCCATCTCCACGGGAACTCGCACACGTCGTCCCCGGCCATGCCCCCGTCCTTGTGTCGACGCCAGCTGCGCCGCCGCCCGCTCGCGTCTAGCCGACGCAGTCTGGGTCTCTCTACCCTGTCTGATGCCTGCTAGGTTGTTTGACATGTTCCTGAAAACAATTGAAATCGATTAATATGCAAGACAACTTAAAGAACTAAAAAAATTGCACTTCTGATACAATTCGGAAGTTCATTTCCGAAACTGGGAATGAAGGTGTTTTCAAAAATGAACTTCCGAAACACCCCTGCGCAGAAGTTTTCTGCAACTTCCATGGCAGACCCCAAAATCAAACTTCAAACCTATGTTTACACATTCTAAACATCCTAAATATCAGTACAAACCTAACCTAATACATTTTTTGCTATTTGTAAACACCCTAATATAAATTTTAATCATAGATCTTAAAATCAAAATGCTTACCGATTGAATACATTGGAGGGCTTTTGAATGTAGTAGAGCAACTAGATGTGGAATATAATGTAGCCTTGGAAGTGGTTTGCAGAAAAATCTCTGTGGGGTTGAGTTTGAAGTGGATTTAGGGTAAATGAATTGGGGGAGGGGGCTGTGTTGCTTAATCTGCAAAACGCGCAGTATTTCGGAAATGAACTTCCGAAATGCTGTTTTCGGAAATGAACTTCCGAAATAAGACAATTTTTTCAAAAAAAAAGGCGCTTTCGGAGATGCATCTCCGAAAACACCTGTTTCTTGCATTTCGGAAATGCATTTCCGAAGTCAGGGGTAGTATGGGTTTTTCACCGGAGATGACCTAGAAGGTTGGGAGGTCTATAAAGAAATTTTTCTTTATCCAAGTAAGTATCACAACATGCTTCAGTAAAGATGAATTTTCTAGTTATTTACGCTATAGATATTGAAGACATGTAAAAATATCGTTTCGTCAATTTTCACGCTTTTGAGTGATTCTCACACTCTTATGACCTTTGCGAGTTTTAGCAAACTTGAGAAAGATTTGCCGGTCTCATATTCAAATTGATCTATTTTCGACTTCATTCACATATATGAGGTTCAATTAAACCTTAATTTGTATGGTTTTTGCACTTGACTAGAAATTCAATATTTTTAGGTGTAGATAAATATCCAATCCAGTGCACTGTATTATTTGTTAACTCGAGAAAATAGATTATGAGACAAAAGTAACAATGATTGTATGAAAAATGTTATCATTGTTCCATAAGAAAAAAAGATAAAAGTCGTTGCAAAAACCTTACCGCCTTATGAAAAGGGGAAACAATCATTAAATTTTGTTGAATCAATCACCCCAACAATAACCTTGATTTTCTTCGGTTATTTGCAGTTCTTAATCATATTTATCATTTGTTGACTTTCTTCTATAAATAGTCTTAATCAAATATTTTGTTCTTTACTTTTCTATCTATTTTTAATTAGCTTTATCATAACTTTTACTCTCTATTTGGGCTTTTTTATATTCTAATTCATCTTAAATACCTTTTTTAGCCCTAACTCCACCATGTTGTTATCTTGTTCACAAAATTGTTCATATTACTACGATGATATTAAGGAATCTCACTTAGTACTATGCATCTTCTTTTGTTTTTCTTGGTGCTAGAAAGTCAAATGAGCATGGGGTCTTTAATCCTATCCCAGACCATTTTACCATGCTTTATTCCCTAATCAAGTTATCCATGGAAATTGTATTTCTTAAATTTTGCGTATGTTTGGCTAATTACTACAAAATCCTCATCACTTCTGATTGGTTCTCAACAAGGAAAGGCAAATTGGTCTCATAACGTTCCTACGCCTCTCAATTGATCACTTGAATTGACTAGATATCATGGATATTTGTAAGGCTTAACAACAAAATAAATGGGACATATATGACTTGATCATGTTCTCAAAGTTAGAAATAAGGCTCAACAATGAGCAATTTTGGGCCTCCTCGGATATTGGTCAGTAAATTCTAACTATTTTCTCTTTTCTTTGAGTATGATGACCCCCCAACTACCCTTGATGTGTCTGACATTCTAGGCTTCCCCATCAATGGGTCTAAGATTCCAATAACTAGTATATTCTTAATCCCTTATTTGAGATTTTAATTTTTAAATACCAACTCGAGTTACCCATTGAATACAACATTAAAAATAGAGGACATTTCACATATGAAAAGTATTACATGATTTTGTTTTATTGGTTCAACAAGTTCTTCATTTACACTAGTTTTATTACCATGATTTTAGAGTTTAAGCTACATGTTGCTTAGCTAGATGTAGATAGAAACATATATTATAATTCTTTACTTATTTCTTTTCTATATTATTCCTTGTGAGTGGATTGATTCAGTTGTTTCACTTATGGTTGTACCTTTATTTTCCTGAATTATTTAATACCACTTTTTTCTTTGATAGGTTCTTCACAATTGAGGGGAGATTTATATGAACAATTGGCTCATTATTAAGTTTAAACTACTTGTGTATTTAGTATGGTAAATTAGTTTATTCATATTAACTTATAGTTCTTTTAGTTTGACTTTAGTCGTGATAAATGAATGAAGTCCATCTTGGATTTTATGATGCCATTTTGGATAGCCTTTCATAACCATCTAATGGTATTGTAAATTTCAATTCTAGAATATTGACGGATAGAGAAGTTATTTCTATCTTGAAATTAGGAAGCAAGAACAACACGACTTAGGAAGAGTACTACAATCCTCAGTGTGTAATTCAACATTTTGTACCCATTTAATAAAATCTCATTCACTATAATTCAATAGTACAAGGTCTCCACATGAAATTATAGAAGGAATTAGAAGTGGAAAGATTAACTTGATTTATTTTAGATATAATTAAGGCATTGAAGATCGCTTCAGTCCGTCGTTCCTTGGGAGAAATAAACTCTTTTTATAATAGGTATTTCATAACTAACTCATGATATTGTAAATGTCAATTTTACTAGAATATTGACGGCTAAAGAACTTACTTACAACTTGAAACTAGGAAGCAATAACAATAAGACTTAGGAAGAGAACCATAATCCTCAGTGTGTAATGCAACATTTTCACCCCTTTAACATAATCTCTTTCACTATAACTCTATGCTACAAACTCTCAACATTAACTTATTGAAGACAACAGGAGTGTAAAAATTAACTTGATTTATTTAAGACATTATTAAGGAATTAAAGATCGCTCTATTATGTCGTTCCTTGGGAGAAATTCCTTCCTTTTCTAATCGGTGGCTTTTTGTGAAAGAGAAATTTTTCAAGGAAATGGGCATTGCCAAGTATATATTCCGCCTAGCTCCAGGAGGTACAGGTAGTGAATAATAAGCTCAATAAAAACATGTAGCCTAGATTTTATAATTTCACCATCCAACACTCTTCCCTTTACCAGGTGTACATGGCCCTCAATGTTCTCCTGTTTCTTCTCCTATTTCACAATGTTTTTGTTTTCCTTATTCACACATGTGTTATTGCACGAGATCGTGCCTTTATGAAGATTTTTGTTTCAATTAGTTGTGCTAAAACATATAACACACGTAAAAATGATGAATTGTTAAGTTCCATGCACCTTTGATTTTTTTAAACTTCCACACCCTTCATGGATTTTAATGAACTTGAGAAATATTTTCTTATATCATATTCTAGTGTTTCTAATTTTGTCTGTCTCAATGCAAAAAATATTCAAGATGTGCTCGAAAAACAATGAAATTTCCATCAAAGTTTATTTGAAAAGGGAAAACATTGATAAAACCCTAAAAGAACAAACAAATGATCATCACAACCAAATTCAGGTTCGAGAGTCGATTATGTAAAGGCAAAGACGTCTATCACAAAAAAAAAACTTGTTTTGCTACTAGAATGTGCATCATCAACGCCAACACCTTTATTCCAGAAAAGTATTAAATCCTTAATAAATGGACTTAGATAAACATTTATGTCGTTTCCAGGTTTTCTTGGTCCAGAAATCATCATACTTAATGTAACACCCGTATTTTGATTCATTATTTAATTTAGATTATTTTGATATTTATTGAATTTTGGCATATTTTGAGCGACCGAGTCGGTATTATTTCGAGATAGCAGATCGATAGTTACTCAAGAATTTTAATATTTTTAGTATTAGAAATATTCTTAGAATAATATTCGGTGTTTTGGGAATTTTCCGAGCAATTGAAATTTAACTGAGAATTGGAGACATAGAGTATAAGGGAGTATGTTAATTCATTAAGTGGGCTGAGTGAGTTATGTTGCACGTGAATAATTTTGTTATTTGGCCTAATTGAGAAGTGAGGTAACACTACCTAGGTTTTAGAAAAAAACCCAGAAACATAACATTTGGGAGCAATTGCAAAGTAGTAGAGAGAAGAGAAAATATGGAGTACGAGGGTTTAGCCGTGAAGAAGAGGAAAGAGGCACAAAAAGTTTGAAGCTGCGGGACCGGGAAATTGTAGAGCGGACTCCGAATACAAGGTAAGGGTGGGGTTCAATCTCTATAGCTGGGTATATGATAGACCGTATGTGGAGTTAGGTTATATGATCTTGTGCCATGGATTGTTTGTTGATTATGTGTTGTTTTGGTTTTATGAGAAATTGTTGATTCTGTTGACTTTCTGTTTGTCTGTCAATTGTTGGTGAAATTATTGAAGTTGTTATTTCTGTGATGATTTGTGTTGTTGCATCATGGTTGTGTTATTTTTGTGAATCGATCGGCCAAAAATTACAAAAAATTGATAGGTGCAGAGTTGATGGAAAACGCAGGAAGAAGATGAAGGTTGGAGCTTGTGGCGGGGGCCCCATATGGCTGGAACGGGCACCCCTGTGTGTGCGTTAAGGGGCGGGGGCCATGATCCATGGGGTGGGATCCCCATAGCTTGTGGTGGGGGTGACACTTTCCAGGATGGGCGCCCCATACATGTGGGTGAGGGCCACGTCTTTGTTTTATTAGTTTTTTTGTGAATTAAGCCCCTGAAAGTGTTTCTGAACATAAGCTCCACTATTTCTTCTATAATTCATTTAGTAGTAGCAGTATATTGGTAATTGATGTATATTAGCGGGTCTAAATAAATACTAACAACAATAGTAGTATTAATCAATAGTCATGCAGGAAGTAAAAACAATACTGATTTAGCCGACTTAGCCTAATTAAGCGGTAAACTTAGTTGTCCGGATTTAGTTGAAAATTGTCGGAGTAAGTCATGTATACTAATATGTTTTTTTGGTTGATTTGTTTTTTTATAATTATGTCGAATAATTTGATTTGTAGGTGCGGTTGATTTGTTCCGGGGTATGGAACAATATTATTGATGAGTTGTTATTGAACATGTTGTTTTGAATACTTGTTGCTGATTCTGTTGTTGCCAAATATGTTGTTGTTGTTGTTGAACTGTCGTTGATTATAAGTTGTTGTTGATAAGTTGAATTGTCCCGATTTATGGACATGTTTGTGTTGTAGGTCGAATGACCAGTATTGATTTAATTTGATGCAATTGATGCATGTTTAAGTTGTTGCTGTTGTTGTTGTGGTTGATGTTGTTGTTGTATGTCATTCATAACATCTCATACATTTGCATGATTAAGTTGGCCTTGATGGCACCACGTTGAAAGTTGAAGGCTTATGCCTTGGCCTTGATGGCACCACGTTGAGGGCTTATGCCTTGTTAAAATGCCTCGATAACCTGGCATATGTCTAAGTTGGGAGTTCTTCTCCAATGGTACCACATGCATATGCATAGTTGAGTCGCATTTTGAGTTGTGTGTTTAAGTTGTTGTGGTTATTAAGTTGTTTGTGGATTGTTATATAATTGTTGTTATTAAACTGTTGATCGGTTGTTGCATACTTGTGTATGAAGTGATGTAAATTTTATGATCTAATCTAATATATATTGTTTATCATGCACTTGTTTATATTGATTTGATATCTCAACCCTTCTGTTTGAATGTTACCCCTATGTTGGTAATGTGCAGGTGAATCAAGGATAAAGACTTGGTTGCTGTTAGTTTGAGTCGGTTGGTCGCTCTGATACGTAGCACTCGGGGGGATGTTTTGTCTATGATGTTTATATTGTTGTTTCAATGTTGTTAATACCTTAGTTGTGGAGTTCCAAGTTGGATACTGAGAAGTACTATGATGTTTTAAAGTTATTTTTAATTGAATAAAGACGATTTGTTTATGAAGTCAAATGTTATGATTTTGCTGCATATTAAATAAAATTTAGTTTGTTCTAAAAGTTGATGTAAGTTGTTTTGTGATCCTCTGAGATTAAAATGTTGTGTATCTGATTATGTGTAGTTTACATGAAGTAAATGTGATATCCCAAATAGTTGTTGAAAGTTTTAAAATACACTGATTTTTGTATTATAGTTTACCGGGTAGATTTGGGGTGTTGCACTTAACATCATATACTTGTGCTTCATGCTCAACCAAGGAGATATAATTGTTAGCACTCAGATTACTAAAGGGGTTCATTTCATCTGTGGCAAGCCCAAGTCTAAGGTTTCTTGGCTCAAGGGTAAAATTTAGAAGCAATGAATCAATTTTCTTGCATTGTAAATAATCAACTACATGGCGAATGTTTCCATCATATTTTATTTCATTTGTATGCCATCTAATATTCTTTGCGTGTAACAAGGAGATGTGCAAATTCTAATAGGTATGAGACTATTAGATGATGAAATGATAGAAAACCAGGCTTTCGTGGATCATGATGTGACCTTGGATCAATTTAATGGAGTAGTGAGTAATATTACTGCATGTAACAATCTGAGCTTCAGTGATGAGGATTTTCCTAAAGAAGAAAGTAATCATAATCTGGTGTTGCATATCTCTGTTGGTTATAAGGATGATTCGCTGTCGAATGTGTTGATTGATAATGGTTCTTCACTGAATGTTATGCCAAAGTCTACTCTCGCTAAGCTATCTTATGGAGACACTCTGATGAGATACAACAATGTGATAGTGAAAGCTTTTGATGATTCGAAGAAGTCCGTAGTTGGGGAAGTTGATTTTCCTATTCATATTGGTCCTTTCACCTTTCATGTCACTTTTCAAGTGATGGATATTTGTCCAGCATACAGTTGCTTATTGGATCGCCCATGGATTCAAGAGGTTGGGGAACTTACTTCCACTCTACATTAGAAGATAAAGTTTATGAAGAATGGAAAGCTAGTTGTGGTAAATGGAGAACAAGCTTTGCTGATCAGCCATCTCTTTTCGTTCTGTGTTATAGAAGTTGATGAAGCTGTTATTGGAATTAATTTCCAAGCCTTGTCTGTTAATGATGATCCTAATAAAATGATAACTTCGATTATGTCTTTCAAATACACTCAACAAGTAGTGTATCAAGAACCCTCAGAAGTATGGGGACAAGTGATGAGTCTGTAGGAGAACAAGAATTGAGCTGGTTTGAAATTTTCCGCTTCAGTAAAAACACAGTATGCTTCCCATTCTTTCCATGAGATGTTTCGTAGTGCTGGATTCATACACCCAACTCCTCTAGAGGTGGATGCTATCATTGGAGACGAACCAGAGCCTGGGATGCCAAATTTTGTGATACGTGGAAAAGTGGTCAAGAATTGGATCTCCATTAATGCTCCTGAGTGTACTCATGTTTCCAAGTAATTTTTTTATGTTTTTCAAATATCCTTTCACTTTGCCCAAGGTGAAAGTGAAGTTGTTAGGGCTTTTCTATTTGTTTCAAATATTAAAATCATCAATAAAATTCATTTTGTTCCCGCATATATGTACTTTTTATCTTTGTGCTTTTCTCTGGAAAAATGGTAACAAAAAAAACTTTAAATAAATAACATTAATAATTGTCATAATCTTCATGATTACTTGTGTGCATATTTCCTTTCCTAAAATCAAATAATCACATTGTGGAGATTAATCAATAAAACTGTCGAAAATAATGATTCTGCACCCCTTCCCAACTTTGAATATCTTGTGCATGAGGCAGAAGAAGATGGTGAAGAATGTATTCCTGATGAGACTTCCCAATTGCTTGAGTATGAGGAAGATACCATTTAGCCGTACAAAGATCCGTTAGAAGTAATTAACTTGGATTCCGAAGAGGATAAAAAGGAAGTTAAGATCGGAGCACTGCTGGATCAGATATCAAGAAGAGGATGGTAGAGCTTCTAAGAGAATACGTTGATATTTTTGCTTGGTCCAATAAAGATATGCCTGGTTTGGACACAGATACTGTGGAGCATCGATTGCCATTGAAACCCAAATGTCCCCTGTTAAGCAAAAGTTGAGAAGAAGTCATCCCGACATGGCCGAAAATATTAAGAATGAGGTTCTAAAGCATATAGACGCAAGTTTCCTCGTCACATCATTATACCATCAATGGATTGCTAATATTTTTCCAGTGCCAAAGAAAGATGGGAAAGTTTGCATGTGTGTTTGTAATACGGTGAACTGACTTTATCAAAATGTCACGATAAGCAAGAGTCGTCACCGACTTTTATTTATCCAAATTAACAGAAAGGCTAAAAGAACAGGAAAAACCTTTTAAATAAAAACTGAGTTCGGGGGGTAATTTATGCAAAGGGAAGGTGTAAGGCACCCTTTGCATCCATGGTTTTCCATGGGCTCTTAATTGCTTTGCTCTTTGAAACCAAAAGTTTAGAAGTGTAGAAGAAGAAGAAATAAGGACTTTAGCTCGTAAAATGAGCGTAGCCTTATTGAAGTTTTTTTAAGAAGAAGTGTAATAAAAAAGATTTTAAAACCAGAGCAAAGCAATTAGGGGAAAATTACCTGGTTAGATGAAAAATGTTCTTTTAGCCTTTCAGGGCTATCCCTACCATAGGAGGGTAGAGAAGTCCTTTTATTTGGAGGTTAAAGGGTCGTCGAATCATCGTTCGCCACAAGACTGTCCCTGCCATAGAGGGGCAAGTAGTCTAAGGGAAGGATCAGAATAGCCATTACTATTTAGGCAACCAGAGGATACCTCAGCACTTCGTAGGAAACTTCGAGGGACGAGATCATATTAGCGAATCAAAGGCAGCATCATTAGGGACTTATGATCTTAAGAATGAACCGAGGGCAACATTGTTGAGGTATCCTCGTATTTGAGGGACTTGGCTATTCTGCACTGAAAAACACAAGGCATACAGATTCGTCAGTTCGAAAGTTACGCCATTAACCTTCAAAAAATCACAAAACAGCAAAAATCTGCAAGTCACGCTGGCCATACGCGTACCAACAGAGCCAAAAATTCACAACACACGCACCATACGCGTACCATACGCGTATGAGCAGAACCACAATTTCAGACAAAACATACACACCATACGCGTATCATACGCGTATGAACAGAATCAGAAATCCACACAAAACACCTGCATACGCGTACCAACATGCCATTCGCGTATCTGCTAGACACCATACGCGTACCATACGCATATGAGCAGAAGGTGCAACCTGATGCACACTTGGGGAGCGTATCATACGCGTATCATCCCCTCCATACGCGTATCGTACGCGTATCATACGCAAATGGGCAGCAGTTCACAGAATCTGCAACTTACCCATTCGTCTTCCTCGCGATTCCACCTGCACAGTCCACGATTTGGGTATCGAAACCAGAAAATTTCACATTCTAACATCACAAAATTCACCCAACAATCATAGTACATGATTCTATAATCCATTTTATCCATCATACCCTAAATCTACTCAGTTATTAGGGGTTTAACAGCCATAGATCCAATCTAAATGATGAACACAAACAGAAAATCCAGAATATAGAATCAATTACCCAAACAATACTCCTAATCCATACTATCATCCATAATACGATAATAAAGGTTAAATGGAGAGTCTCCCCTTACCTTAGACAAGAGTTCTTGATCCTTGGTCTCTCCCTCTACAGTTCTCCTTCACGTTCCTCGTACCCAAACTTCTGTTCTTTCACGTTCTTTCTTTGTTTCCCAAGTTCCAATTGTTTTATGAAAATAATAATAAAATTAGTAAAAGGTTTATTAAATCACCCCCTTGTTTTACTATTTCCTCACGTGGCCCAAATGCCATAAACCATTATTTATCCATTATTTTCACAAAATCCTTAATAATTCTAACTATTAATTCAATATTCCAATTAAATTAATATTAAAACTATACGGGTGTTACAACTCTCCCCCACTAAAAGAGTTTTCGTCCTCGAAAACATACCTCAGGTAAAGAGTTCCGGATAAAAGTCCTTCATCTGACTCTCTAGCTCCCAAGTAACATTTCCCTCAGCAGGTCCTCCCCAAGCCACTCTGACCAAAGCTATTTCCTTGCCACGCAATTGCTTCAGTCTTCGGTCTTCAATCCTCACAGATAAAGTCTCAACAGTTAAGTTGTCTTTCACCTGCACATCATCTACTTGGATCACATGGGACGGATCTGAAATGTATTTCCTCAACTGAGACACATGAAATACATCATGCAAGTTTGCAAGCATCGGCGGTAAAGCAATACGATATGCCACTTCCCCCACTCTTTCAGAAATTTGGAATGGTCCAATAAAACACGGAGTCAACTTCTTTGACTTCAATGCTCGACCAATACCCGTCATAGGAGTAACTCTCATAAACACATGATCTCCCTCTTGAAACTCAAGTGTTTTCCTCCTTTTGTCATGATAACTCTTCTGACGACTCTGAGAAGCTTTCATCTTCTCTTGAATCATCTTAATCTTCTCTGTAGTCTGTTGTACAATTTCTGGTCCAATCACAGCGCTCTCACCAAATTCGTACCAACACAACGACGTCCTACATCTCCTACCATACAAAGCCTCAAACGGAGCCATACCGATACTCGAACGAAAACTATTGTTGTAGGTAAACTCAATCAAAGGCAGATAACTATCCCAAGTACCTCCTTTTTCCAACACACAAGCCCGCAACAAATCCTCTAATGACTGAATCATCCTCTCAGTCTGTCCATCAGTCTGCGGATGATAAGCAGAACTCAATCTCAGCTTAGTACCTAAAGCTTTCTGCAAACCTTCCCAGAACTTAGACGTAAACCTCGGATCTCTGTTTGACACGATACTTGAAGGAATACCATGTAGACTAACTATCTTCTCAATATACAACTGAGCCAGTTTCTCCATCGGATAGTCCATTCTTATCGGTATGAAATGTGCAGACTTCGTCAACCTGTCTACCACGACCCAGATAGCTTCACAATTCTTAACAGTTCTCGGCAACCCCGAAACAAAATCCGTCGATATGCTATCCCATTTCCACTCAGGAATAAACATCGGTTGCATAAACCCAGATGGTTTCTGATGCTCAATTTTTGACTTCTGACACGTCAAACAAGAATACACAAACTCGACAATTTCTTTCTTCATTCCAGGCCACCAAAATAGCTTTTTTAAATCATGATACATCTTGGTAGCACTAGGATGAATGCTTAACCCACTACGGTGCCCTTCTTCCAAAATACGTTTTCGAAGTTCAGCAATATCAGGAACACACACTCGGTCACCAAACCTCAGTACACCGTTCTCGTCAACTCTGAATCCACCACTCTTGCCTTGATTAATCAAAGTCAACTTATCGATCAATTCGACATCAGCTTTCTGACCTCCTCTGCATGTTCTTCCTCACTCTTAGAATATATCAGGATATCATCTATAAATACCACTACAAATTTGTCGAGATAAGGATGAAAGATCCTGTTCATATATTCCATAAAGACACCAGGTGCATTAGTAACTCCAAACGGCATTACAGAATACTCGTAATGTCCATACCTCGTTCTAAAAGCAGTCTTCTGAATGTCATCATCTTTCACACGAATTTGGTGATACCCAGACCTCAGATCAATTTTACTAAACACACGTGCTCCAACTAACTGATCCATAAAATCATCAATCCTCGGCAATGGATACCGATTCTTGATAGTAACCTTGTTCAATTGTCTGTAATCCACACACAGCCTCATCGACCCATTTTTCTTCTTCACTAGCAACACAGGCGCACCCCACGTAGAAACATTAGGACGAATGAATTTCTTCTCAAGCAATTCTTCTAACTGTTTCTTTAGTTCAGCCAATTCAGACGGCGACATACGATACGGTGCCATCGACACTGGACTAGTTCCCGGAACCAAATCAATAGAAAACTCCATTTCCCTTTCCGGTGGTAATTCATTCACATCTTATGGAAAAACTTCTGGAAACTCACATACCACTGGTAGTTCGTTACTCGCCACTTTCCCTTTCGAATCCATCAATGCAAACAACATAAACACCGTTGCACCCTCTTCGATAGCCTCATTCACCTGTCTAGCTGTCATTTTCAGATCATCAGTACTAACCTCTTCAGGAAAAATTACCGTCTTTGCAAAACAGTTGATATGAACACGGTTGAATTCCAACCAGTTCATTCCCAGGATTACATCGAGTTGTTTCAACGGAAGGCACACTAAGTCCATCCCGAATTCTCTACCAAAAATGTCAACCGGACAATTCAAGCATGTAGACGAAGTAGTTACTGAACCCGACGCAGGAGTGTCAATAACCATACTTCCATTTATGTCAGATATCTCTAGATTCAACCTCGTAGCACAATCCAAAGAAATAAAAGAATGAGTTGCTCCAGTATCAATAATCGCAACTAAAGGTGTGCCATGAATGAAACACGTACCTTTAATCAATCTGTCTTCTGGAGTAGTCTCTGACCCTGCCAAAGCAAAAACCTTTCCTCCTGATTGGTTCTTCTTTGGCTTGGTACAATTCGGACTAATGTGACCCTCTTCACCACAGTTGTAGCAAGTCACAACCCTCTTCTTACAATCAGCAGCAATGTGGCCCACTTGGTCACATTTGTAACACTTCTTCTGATCAAGCTTGCACTCGTTCCTACGATGTCCCATCTCACTACAATTATAACATCTGATACGAGCACTGGAATCTCCCCCACTGGGTTTCTTCGAATCAGCAGACTTACCTCTACCATATGGCTTACCTCTATCCATAAGCTTCTTACCCTTTCTGTCAACCAACTCGCGAGAGTGAGATGACTTCAGCTTGATGTTATCCTCCTCAAAAATCCTGCTACAATCCACTAAGTCAACAAACCTACGAATCCTCTGGTACCTAATGCCCTGCTTGATCTCATCACGAAGGCCATTCTCAAATTTTACACATTTTGAGAATTCACTGGCTTCATCATTATTGTAATGCACATAGTACTTTGCCAGTTCCACAAACTTTGCAGCATACTCTGGTACCGTCATATTACCTTGCACCAGCTCCAGAAATTCAATTTCTTTTCTGCCCCTAACATCCTCAGGGAAGTACCTTCTCAGAAATTCCCTCTTGAATATAGCCCAAGTAACTTCTATACCATCAGCATCCAGTTCAGCTCTGGTTGTCAACCACCAGTCATCGGCTTCTTCAGACAGCATATGTGTGCCATACCTCACCTTGAGGTTCTCAGCACAATCGATGACTCTGAAAATTCTCTCGATCTCTTTCAGCCACTTCTGAGCACCTTCAGGATCATGCGTGCCTTTGAAAAATGGAGGATTGTTCCTCTGAAAATTCCCCAATTGCCTTTCAGCACCAATCCCTGCTCCTACAGTATTCCCTCCAAGCACACCAGCAATCATGCCCAAAGCCTCAGCGATATCATCATCATTTCTTCCTCCTCTTCCAACCATTTTTCTGCTTAACCACAAACAACCAGTCAGAACAAAGTATCAACAAATAGCTCATATTAGTCGCATACACAGGAAAGACTGACACTAAGACTCTGGTCACAACGACCGACTATGCTCTGATACCACTATTGTAACACCCCTCTAATAACCCGCGGTAATAAAACAAATAACAATCAGAGTAACACGTAAAGGGGCGTCACAATTCAAAATAAAAGGAAACCACATTTCGGCACATGTCATGCATTCACTGAAAGCATCCGGAATTATAACTCATCAATTAAAATCGTGTTTACACAGCGGAATTAAATCATCGAGTCAACATTCATCATTAATGTATCAGACTCACACAACACAACAAATAGAGTTATAATCGAAACTCAAAACAATCGCGTTCCCAGTGTTACATCTACCAGAGCATGACACCGACACAATAACTAAAAATCGACTTATGAGCTAATCCTCACCAAGTCGCGCCGCTATCCTCAATCTGAAAACGACAACAAGTAAGGGTGAGTCTCATCACAGTTAACCAATAATATTGCATCACAAACAACAATATATCATAGTTATATCATTCACCCAATCGTTTCATATTCAGACACATCATTGTCACACATCTACAAACAATCAAGTCATCACATGACATATATTAATCATGTTATAAGAAAATCATGCATATGTATGAAACTGAAACTATGCATGTGGTACCAAACATCACCAGTGGGAAAACCCACCGACCGATCTATCATCATCATCCAGATACGGCCCTGCCAGCACAGATTCCACACAATGGGAATCTTGCCCGTCACTGAATCCTCTCATCTTTAGGATACAGCCCTCAACAATGATTATGAATGCATGCAAACACACATATATATAACATACCAACATCATCATCTCACTATGAGTAGCATCATCTATACTCATACATCATCATTCATCATCATCATCATTAGCAAGTATGTTCATATATATATATACAATTGCATCATTCAATAAAATCATATAACAATAAATCATACAGATTCGTCAGTTCGAAAGTTACACGCCATTAACCTTCAAAAAATCACAAAACAGCAAAAATCTGCAAGTCACGCTCGCCATACGCGTACCAACAGAGCAAAAAATTCACAACACACGCACCATACATGTATGAGCAGAACCACAATTTCAGACAAAACATACACACCATACGCGTATCATACGCGTATGAACAGAATCAGAAATCCACACAAAACACCTGCATACGCGTACCAACATGCCATACGCGTATCTGCTAGACACCATACGCGTACCATACGCGTATGAGCAGAAGGTGCAACCTGATGCACACTTGGGGAGCATATCATACGCGTATCATCCCCTCCATACGTGTATCGTACGCGTATCATACGCAAATGGGCAGCAGTTCACAGAATCTGCAACTTACCCATTCGTATTCCTCGCGATTCCACCTGCACAGTCCACGATTTGGGTATCGAAACCATAAAATTTCACATTCTAACATCACTGAATTCACCCAACAATCATAGTACATGATTCTATAATTGATTTTATCCAGCATACCCTAAATCTACTCAGTTATTAGGGGTTTAACAGCCATAGATCCAATCTAAATGATGAACACAAACAGAAAATCCAGAATATAGAATCAATTACCCAAACAATACTCCTAATCCATACTATCATCCATAATATGATAATAAAGGTTAAATGGAGAGTCTCCCCTTACCTTAGACAAGAGTTCTTGATCCTTGGTCTCTCCCTCTACAGTTCTCCTTCACGTTCCTCGTTCCCAAAACTTCTGTTCTTTCACGTTCTTTCTTTGTTTCCCAAGTCCCAATTGTTTAATGAAAATAATAATAAAATTAGTAAAAGGTTTATTAAATCACCCCCCTTCTTTTACTATTTCCTCACATGGCCCAAATGCCATAAACCATTATTTATCCATTATTTTCACAAAATCTTTAATAATTCTAACTACTAATTCAATATTCCAATTAAATTAATATTAAAACTATACGGGTGTTACAAAACGCGTGGACATACCATACGCATGTGAGGGAGAAACACAGGATCCACAGATTTTAAAAAAATCTGGCGCGCGCGAATGGACGAACGAGATGTTGCCACCTAATCATCTTCTTCGCGCCTCCGTCGTCTTAGACCTGAAAAACCCTTTACCTACGGACAACGTCCGTCGCTACATGACCTGCATATGCCAAATTCTCATACAAGCAATAAAAATTAATAGCGAAGCCATGGTTGAGTTCGTCCAACCTCCACAAACTCAATGGCACCTGCAATTTCCTTCAATTCGCCCTAAAACGAGAAACCCTCATTTAAGCATTCAAACCCTAACAATGGCATAATATTCAAACAGGCATATAAGAACGATTAAACCTCCAGAAACGTTCACAACATTATACTAATCACAAATATAGGTTTGTAGCAACCTGCCCTAAAAATTAATGTTTTAGAGTCGCCACCTATTCTGAAGGGCGAATAAGAAACCCTACGCAGATATGAGATTCGGGGTAAGATTATTATAATCAGGTCGAGGGAAGGTGTTAGGCACCCTCAACCCTTTCCTAAGGTTTTTTGAGGCTAAGTTACCAGTTTTATGGCTAAGAGTATTAAGGCAAGGTTTATGCTTTCGAGGGTTAATAATTAAGGGAAATAAAATCGGGAAAAATGAGATTTAAAGGGAAGGGGACTCGCCTTGGTTATCCAAGTGCCTACGTATCTCCTTATGGAGAATCAGAGTCAACGTAGTTCGGGCATAAGGTTGTACGCCTTAGAATTGATTATGAAAGTGTTTGAAGGCTTTTTGAATGGCCTATCGTAGTTTTGAGTTTGTAATTTGAAAGGCATTTTGAGTTGCCTGATTGGAAAGGATGAAAATCCGTAGTGTCGTGGTTTAGTGTGTTTTAGATGTCTTGGGCATACAACCCTGATTTGATATGGCACTGTTAGATGCAGTGACCAATAGATTTGGTCAGTATAGCTAACGGATTAAGGGGCATTGCTGGTTACTCAGATCGATAGAATGATCGTCGCGGGCAGCAAATTAAAATGTATTTTTAATTTTTGTAATTAAATGAGCTTTATTATTTTTATCTCTCGTCTAATGCGACTAATAGATTTAGTCGGGTCGAGGAGAGAATTAATTAAGAATTAGTTAAATTAGGGTTAATAAATTAAATTAATCAAAATTATTTCTCGCCTACTGCGACTAATAGGTATAGTCGGTTCGGGGAGAAAAATAATATTAAGATTAATGTTTTGCCAAACGGCAATGGGATCGGGCAAACCCTAATATTTTGCTTACACACTCCTAGGGTTTTTATGATTTAATATTAAAGATTGATTAAATCAATTAAATCGACTAATCAATATTATCGAATCTAAACCCTAATCCTAATTTTATAATCCTAATCCTAGTTATACTAATTTATTATCTACTCTAATTAACAAAATTAAATTATATTAATCCTAAATTAAATTAATTAAACCTAAATCCTAATAACTAAATAATAAAACAAAGATAATATATACAAATAAACCTGGCAGTGATCCTGTGTGATGCGTTGTGAAGCTCCATGATACACCTCCCACCCTGTATGCGTCAGATCTAAGATGATGCTGATCCATTGGCCAAATAATGAGGCGCATGGTGAACCCTGGGGGCTGCAACGCACTGAACCTGCAAACAAGAAGACTCAAAGAAAAATGAAGAGAATATATGCAGGAGGTGGGATTCGACCCCCTCACCTCGCGCTTGCAGGAACCCTCGCTCTTCCACCAAGGCACTTTTGTTTCGCTGATAATAACACGATTAACACTTAATATATACGAAACGAAAATTAAAAAAACAATTGAATACAAAACGCACGCCCAGGTGCTTCGTTCTCCTCATGAGAGTTTCGGAACACAGGCTTTTACCGACGGTTCAGGAACGTTGTTATAGCCCTACAGGTCTCAAGTTCATCACACGAAACCAGTAAATCACCATTAACCACCCAGATACACCAATTCCTGTCTCTTGAACGTGAAAACGCAACCGGTTTAGCCTAATTTGGTCTCTAATTCATAACCCCAAATCGGAGCTTCTCCAACCTAACAATGGTGAAACTCCACACCTGCAGCAAAACTTCAATTAAACAGCCCAGATCACTTGCAAATAAGCTTATGAACACAATTATATATTCGAACGCGATTTACGATATGTTTATGAACGGGTTCGAATTCAAAGAAAATCCGGCACCACCATGAACATGGGAGTCCGAGTTTGCGCGTTTTGGAGGCTCCCTCTTTCTGCAGATTTTCGGCCCAACCCCCTTTTTTCTGCCTTGTACATGTTATAGTTATATATTAACAATTAGGTCAACCAAATTAGATACAATCTCATTGATTTTGGATATCATCACTTGATTGCAAATCAAATATAAACTTTCCAACCTTAGTTTCTTATTTTAATCAAGCCAATCCTTTCCTTCCAATTTCTCACGCCTCCAAAGTTGAGTCTTTTGGATTTCTTTTTTTCTTTTTTTATTTTTTAGAAAATGCTTTGTTTAATTTAATCCACTTATTATATTTAAACGATTTATTTAATATTTAGGTGAGTATAATTCAAATAAATATAAATAAAGCCCTAAAATAAGTTGGTGGATTTAAAGGTTGCTCTTGGTGTCATGGGCCTGTTTTATATCCAAATGATAGGCCCATTTAGTCACAAAACCTCCAAATTACTCAAATTAACCCTTGTATTTTCTCACAAATTTTGCTAACTTCAATAAGTCCTAACTTTCCCAATATTTGTCTTATGGAGACATTCCAGGACTTTTTGGAAAGCTTAAAGAGTCCTCTAAACACTCTTTTTGGTTTCATCTCCATTGAAGCTTACGGGCTTTTGAGAAAGATGACCTCTTAATGATCCTTTTGAAGAACTTGTAATACATTAGATCATATCTTTTTAATGAAGCATTTGTGGCTTTGGCATGTGAGAGACCTTGAGATTCATTTGAGGCCTCAGAGATTCAAAATCCTTTGATAAAATGCAAACCCTATTTCTGAGCAGGAGAGAATGATTTGAAAGAACCCTTGGACCTTGAGTCATTGAAGATGAAGTAAGACGGGCAAATTTTGGGGTATGACAAGGTTCAAAACACCTTCATGATGCATGCAAAAGCGTAACCGAAAGCAAGAAAATTTGCACAAACCGTGGCCTATGAGCGCGTGTTCTTGGTGTTTGAGACTTTGTTTATGATTGAGAATCAACCAATAATGCTCTGAGAACGTGTTAGAATCCTTAAATCTCCTGGAAGTCTCCCTTAAATCAAAAACCGAACTTGAGTTTTTGTTGAGTTTTTGAGAGCTCGAGGGTTACTTTTGACTGCAGATTTTTCATCTCCTAGCATTTGATCATCTTTAGGTATATATGGAGAAGGAATTAGCTCAATAAAACTTGAAAAAATCTTGTTGAATCTTAAATTGCAATTTGGAAAATTTTGATTCATGAAAGCTTCCAAATTTGGTCCAATTTTGATTCAATCTCTTCTCATTTCAATATGCATGAAATTATATTGATAATGAGACATTATTGGTGATTGAATTGATTCCCAGTCATATCTTTTACCAAATATTTGATTTTCCTTTGACTTGCTTGATTTTAATTCTTTTTTTATTGAAATAAAAAATCATAAAAAATCAAATAAATCATATATTTTCGTGGAAAATGATTTTAGCACTCTTAGATACTTGAAGATCAAGATTGGGCCAAAAAAAGTTGGGCCTCTTTGCAAAGAAATTCATTTTGAACCCTTTTCCTTCACATTTTCCTTCTCAAATTTGTCCAACTTTGACAAGGCATATCTCCCTCAATTTTTAAGGTATGGAGGAGTTTTAGAACTTTATAGAAACCTTGAAGAGTCCTCTAACCAATGTTTTTGGTCTCATGTCAAAATAATATTCCATGCTCCTTATATGCTCTTTTGAAAAAGATGACTTTTGGTTGACTTTTGAAAGGGTCCTATAATGTTTTGATCCATATCCCTTAAATGAAGCATTTTTAGACTTGGCATGTGAGAGACAAAATTGTAGGGAATTCAATTTCATTTATAATTAGATTTGTATGGGAAATTTCTGATGTTCCATGTGGGAGTTATGGCTGGTCAAAGTTCAGTTGACTTTCTCCTATGAAAACCCTAATTTAGAAACTTTTGAAATTGTTGATTTCTGATCTTTCCTTGATGAACCATGATCAATTCTTGATCAAATGGTGAATGATACTTAAAAATAAGGATGTTGACAAAAAAATCAGGAGTTTTAACTGTACTTTGACTACAGTTGACTTTTAGGTCAAATCAGTCGACTGTTGACTTTCTGAGGAATTGAGTGATCAACTCTTTGAATTGAGCCCTGAATTTTGTCATGGAGGTAGTTTGAAACATCATAAATCATATGAGATGTATTTGAGCCTTTGATTCATTGACTTTCTTTAGAGAAAGCAAAACCCTAATTCAAGAGTTCATTGTTTAGGAGAGTATGCCTTTGAGTCTTGAACTTTAGTATGAGCTTGAATAGGGAAATGAGATGGGCAAATTTTGGGGTATGACTGTAACGCCCCGAATTTAATTAATTATTTAATTTAATTATTAAGGATTTATTCATTGGAATTAGTCGAAGTCGGAATTTATCGGTATTATTCTAAAGGCGTAATTGGATTAATATGTTGATTTGAGCAGTTAAGTTTATGGTCGGATTAAATAGTCGGAGAAATACAATTCTTGAGTCGGTATATTTAGATTATGGATCGATGGTAGATGTGGAATATTGTTGGAAAATAATATTCGGTTATGTTGTGTGGCTATTTATTTACGTGTATTATTCGGATTAATTGAGTAATTAAAGAGATGTTATGAATTGGGCCTAAGTGGAAAGAATATAACACAATGGATGGGTAAGACCATTAGTGAGAAAAGATAGTAAGAGTTAGGGTTTTAGAGATTAAACCTCATAACTCATTTTGTGGAAAAAGAAGAGAAAGAAGGGGAGAAAGAAGAGAAAGCTATGGCATGAAGAGGAAGAGCTCCATTGAAGGAAGTGAAGCTTTTGCTAAGGTAAGGGTGGGGTTTTTACTCTCTAAGGGTTGGCATGATGATGGGTATGGTAGAGATTAGGTTTCATAATTGAAATCCATGACTGTGTTGCAATGTTGATGAATGTGGAATTGATAATGTTGTGTATGCTTTCTATTCTTCAATATCATGAATTTAGAAAAGTCAGGGTTTATGAACAAGTGCATGAATTGATGATTTGAAATGTGTTTAATGGATGTTTAATGATGTTATGATGCTAGAAGATCCATAATATGTGTTGTATTTGTGTTTATATCATGTATTCTATTGTTGTTCATGATGGTTGGTGTTTTCAGCTTGATTTGGGTTGAGTTTAGGGGTTTTGGGATGAAATTCGCATGCTGTTTTCTGAGATTTGGGATTTTCTGAAATTGCCAGTTCACGCCGTGAACTATTGTTCGAGCCGCGAACTGCTTGGTAGAAACTTAGGAATATTTGATTCACTCAGTTCGCGCTGCGAACTTTGTTGGCGCCGCGAACCCTGTTTTGCAGAACTTTTTCTAAACTTTGAAATGATGTAACTTTTGATCCGTAACTCCGTTTTATCCGTCGTTCGAAGCGTTAGAAAGCTAACGCAATGAACTATATCATGATGCAATAAAATGATTCATAGGATTTATTCTCCTATTATGTTTATTAGGATTAAGTGATGAACTATGTTGTGTTAACATGTGAAGTATGTTCTTTGCTATGAGTCCATGTAACCACGTTGCGATATAACTTGATGTATGTTTTCCTTACGACAATACAATGTTATTGAAATGATAATATGTGCCTTCCTTATAATGAGATAATGAGATATGTGATGATATGCATAATTGATAAAGATGTTGTATGCTATAGGTGATTAATTGTGCGTATTTGATATGTATGAGTCGACGATGATGCCATGTGATGAATTAAGAATATATATGTCTTTATTAGGAAGTTGAATATAATGTGTTATGATGATTACTTGAATTAAGGAATATGAAGAATCTGCTGATGTTTGTTGTTGTTGTGCAATATAATGAATTGTTGTTGTTATAACATGATGAATCGTTGTTATTATTGTAACATGTTGATGTTTGTTGTTGTTGTGCAATAGAATGAATTGTTGTTGTTGTAACATGATGAATTGTTGTTGTTGTTGTAACATGTTGATGTTTGTTGTTTTTGTGCAATATGTTGAATTGTTATTGTTTCTATAACATGATGAACTTATCGTTGTTGTTGTAGACCCTATGGTCACTATTGATAAGTTATATTATGTTGATAAGAATGAAGTTGAATAGATGTTGTATGTCGATATGATGTGATGATGTGATTGAGATGTGGTAAATTACTATGATATTGTTATTGCCATAGAACCTTGGCATTGAGTTGATGTTGTTTAGTTGATGTGGTTATGTTGTTTAAGTTGATTATGTCGTTCAAGTTGATTACGTCGTTTAAGTTGATTAAGTGGTTTAAGTTGTGTTTGTGGATGTGCATCATTTGAGTCGCATTCATTGCATTGTTTGAGACGGCCCTTGTGGCAATTGTTTGAGACGGCCCTTATGGCAAATGTTTGAGACGGCCCTTGTGGCAAATGTTTGAGACGACCCAATGTCAAACTGTTTGAGACGGGAGTTTTACTCCAATGGTACCACATGCATATGCATAAGTTTGAGTCACATTCGAGTCGCATTTGAATTGCATTTGAATTGTGTTTGGATTGTTGAGATGACGAGGTGTTTGTTGTGACGTGATAATGATATGTTTGTTGTGACGTATTTGATATCATACTTGTATATTTGAGTATGTGATTAATGACATCTTTGCCGTATTTGAAAGTTGTATTACATTGATAAGTTGTTTTGCGGTGAAACTTGTTGTAAGATGTTATGTGATGCGAAGTGGTGAAATTATGTATGATATATATCTCCTATATTATTTATCATGCATTCCTTTATATTGTAAGATATCTCACCCCTTTGCTGATATTTCCCCTACCATGGGAAATGGGCAGGTACTCAAGATTAGTCCTGGATGTCTGAGGTTATCTAGGTGAAGTCTTTATGTTGCTTTATGGCAAGTCGAGTTGGTGTGCATTGCTCTGATACGTAGCACTCGAGGGATTAGTCCTTATTATTTGATTATTGTATTCTATGATGACATTTGTGTTAAATTGAATTGAAAGGTGTTTATAAGTTTAAGTTGTAAGTGGTGAAAGAAGTGTTGTTCTGAATGCTATGTATCTTTATTAAATGCAATATAAGTATGTTTGTTTGGTTAAGTCGAATTGTGACATCCCATCGTTTGATGAATATTTTTAAATGCACTCTGATTTTCGCTTATAATTGCGGGGTAGATTTGGGGTGTTACAATGACAGCTGCCCCTGTTCAATCTTCTTAAACCTGAAGATGTAGATTGGCATGTGCGCCTGTTGGAATCTGAAGGTGGAAGAGGGTTGAACACTATAATAACAAGAAATTTGCCCTTGATGATATAGGGACCTTTTCGGAGATGGACTTAAAGATGCCATCCAGGCAGAATATTGTCGGAGATGGGATTAAAGATGCCAGAATGTTGAGATACTTGATTGAGATGGGCTTAAAGATGCCATCCAGCTTGATAGACTTGAGAGTTAGAATACGTCGTACGTTAGACCGTATCTTAGGATGAATCGTACGTTAGACTGGAGGATGGGTCGCGCGTTAGACCGGATCCAATTTGCATCGGTAGATGTCTGGAAAGTCGTGCGTGAGGCTGAAGGATGAGTCGTGCGTTAGACCGGATCCAATTTGCATCCGTAGATGTCTGGAAAGCCGTGCGTTAGGCTGGAGGATGGGTCGTGCGTTCGACTGGATCCAATTTGCATCCATAGATGTCTGGAAAGCCGTGCGTTAGGCTGAAGGATGAGTCGTGTGTTAGACCGGATCCTCTGTGTTGATAGTTGTTAACGATACACCGTACGTCAGGTTGTATCCTAGGATGATTCGTGCGTCAGACTACATCTTTTGTATTAGAGAGATAACAGAATGAGCCGTACGTTAGACCGAGCTTTGATGAGTCATACGTTAGACTGTATTCAATAATCTGTCGGAATGAGCCGTACGTTAGGCTTTGCTTTAAATAAGATTCGAATCTTTGTAATATACCTGCCAGATATTGTTAGCTTTATGCAATGTCATGATGCATGTATTTATGTGACGAGTCTCTCAAAATAAATGAGAAACTTTGTATGTTATGTATGAATTTGCAATGTATGAATATATTTATGATATATGATGTATGACTATGCTTCATGTTATTTGGAGTATCTTGATTGAGAAAATAAATCTCTATGTCATTGTGATTTTGATGTTTGATCTGGTTTTGAAGAAGTAAGCTGGGGATTTATGATTCCTGCTTGGGTGTGGACCTCCGATTTTTTAATCCCGGGCCATACCTCTGTTCTGTAGAGATACGTGAACTGACTCTTTTTTATCGCTTAATGCTTTCGCATTTTTGAAAATTCACAGAGTCGCCACCGACCTTTTATTTTATCCAATTAAGGAAAGGTTTATAAAAGAAATAGAAAAAAGACCTTTAAGAAATTATGGGTAAGGGGGTAGGTTATACAAAGGGAAGGTGTTAGCACCCTTTGTATCCATGGTTATCCATGGGCTCTTAAGTTTGCTTAGCTCACTTGTTTTTCGATTACTTTTCAATTGCTCTGAAATTGCTCATATGTGGTTTCAAATACTTTTGTAATTTGAATTTTGTAATGATCCGTGTGTGGATGTATACAAAATGCTTGTTTATCTTTCGAAAGATGTCTTGAAAAGAACGTTAACTTTGTAATAATCCGTGTTTGGATGTATACAAAGTATTGTCTTTTTTGAAAGTTTTGTTTTGAAAAACAACAGTGTATGAGAATTTTGTTTGTTTTGATTTGAGCAAGCAAACTAGGAGGTCTACCCTGAGTTGTAAGGTCTTTATCCTATTTCCTTTAAAAATCTATCCTTTCACCGGATATAAACGCAAGGTTCGATTTTGTACTCAAAACAGTGTAATTTTGACTTTGATTTTGAAAAGAATGAGAAGGGATTTACCTTAAGAGGTGCAAGTGTGATTGTGATTGGATTCAGATATTTTATCTTTGAAGTTAGTGATCTAACGGTTCAATTTTATCTTTGACATACACGCAGTTTATATTTGCTGGAAATTAAAATGCGGAAATGTAAAGTGCGGAAAGTAAATCTACGCTATTACATCGATTGTGCAGGAAATGTAAACTAGCCTATTTACATGAATTTGACATCCTATACATTTATCTAGGAATTTAAATTGCAAGAAAAATAAAAGGCATGTTTTTTTGGATTTTTTATGATTTATTTTAATTACAATTAATGCATGATTAATTAAATTAAAATGAAGAAAAAAGATGAAAATAGATTTAAACCTAGAAATTAAGTTTAAAATATGTACAAAATATTTGTTAATTAATTTTAAAACAAAACTAATTTTTTTGGAATTTTTGGAATTGATTTGAAATTGATTTAAGTTAATTAAAACATAATTATGCAAATAATTATACCAATAATTAAAACTTAAAGACAAAATTATTCAAAATATGTACAAAATTAGTTTATAATATATAAACAATATTTTATATAAAGAACAAATTTTTTATGATTTTTTGATTGGTTAGAATAATTAAAAAGCAAATATACAAATATATACTAATTAATTATGCAAAATATTGAAATTTTGAAGAAAAATAAAATATTTTTATTTCAGAAAATAATATATTATTTTAGAAGTCTAAAAATATTTTTTGTATATTTTTTGGATTTTTAAAACTATTTTTAATTAATTTAACAAAGAAATTAAAATAAAATAGAAAATAAAAAGGATACTGATCATGTGTGGTTGGATTGAGGGTCCATGATAAGGATTGTTTGATCTGGCGCGTTGGATGATTCATTAAATGAGATCAGATGGTCCAGACTTTGAGGCACATGGTACACGTTACACCTGCAAAGCACAGAATCAGAGATAAATTTAAAAAAAACACGCGCGCGTCTGAACCAATGGGGGGAAGACACGTCTTCGTCTTCAACCTTCAGACAAGACTTTCAACAGCGCTTTTGCAAAAAAGCGCTATAATAAGTGAACCCTAATTCTGCAAAATAACGAATAGGGGTAAACAAGCAAATAAATTTGGCGCGATGGTACCATTCAACTCGTCTTGTTCCACTGAATGTAACCATGTCTTTAATTTGCTTTAATTTTGGCCCTATTGAAGAACCCTAATTTTGAGCTAAGAAAACCCTAAAATGGTATATGCTATAAACAGCCATTAAAATCCAATTGAAGCTCCAGAAACGACCAGAGCTTCAAACCAAACACAATTATGCATCTACATCTTGTTAAATATGCGTGTGTTATGAGATATAAGTTGGTTTTAGTTTGAACAAACCGTGGCCTATATAGCTCGATTCAGTGATGTTTAAGACTTGCAATTGATTGGAATAGTTTCAGTGAAGCTCAGAGATGATGTTTGAATGCTTAGTTTGTATTGAAATGGACTGAAATTAAAAACTCGAATTTGAATTTTCTTTGAATTTTTTTCAAGTGGTTACAAGTGTATATGAGCAAGGCTTTGTTTCTGATTCGTGTCTCCTTTGTTACTGAAGCATGCTAGCCTATTTATAAGCATTGAGTGCTTAGAATTGAAGCTAAGAAGCAACTAGTTGCCTTTGTGGAATTCTTGCATTTTTTATATTAAAAAAGCTTTGAATTATTGACCAAGTCCTCTTGTCTTCAATGCATCTGCCTTGCTCTTCAATTCTCTGCAGAAAGATGAAGATTCCTTGGGTGAGTCATGCTTGGAAGTTAAGCTACCATTTATCCATCCATTTTCCTTTTAATTTTAATCTTAAAATAAGATAAAATCATGCCAAAAATGGATAAAAAAGGTGTGGGCCTTGTCTTGGTCGTGGGAGGCCCATAATAACATGGAAAAGATGTTTGAATGCTGAAAAATTGGCCCCATTTGGAAAAAATACATTTTTAAGCAATGTTGATTTCATGCATTTTCCCAAAATTTAGCCAACTTCAACAAGGTGTAAATCCTTCAATTTTTGTCATATGAAGGAGATCTTGCACTTTTTGGAAACCTCAAAGAGTTCTCTAACCAATGCCTTTGGTCTCATGTCAAAATGATTTTTGAAGCTCCTTGTGTGTCCTTTTGAAAAAAGTGTCTTTTTGTTGACTTTGAAAATGACCTGTAATGTCTTTGATCATATTTTTCAAATGGTGAATCCAATGACCATGGGATCAATGGCATTTGAAAGATAATTGAATTTCCTTCAAAACAAGCTTTGGTTTGAATTTTTTGGATGAAGGATGAGAGAGTTATGATCAGTCAAAGTTGAGTTGACTTTTCAGGCAAAAACCCTAATTTTGAATCTTAGGGTTTTGTTGATTTTTGATCTTTCCTTGATGAATTATGATCATCCAATGATCAAATGATGAATCCTTTGACAAAATATGGACTTTGACAAAAAATTTCATTTTTGACTGTCTGTTGACTTTTTTGGTCAAACGGGTCGTCTATTGACTGTTTGAGCTGCTGACGGTGCGTCTGAGTGAATTGAAGTTTGAAAATTTGTATGATGGTACTTTGAGATATATGGATGTGTATGAAATCCATTTGAGCTCTCAAAAACTTGTTGCTCCTGTAAAAACAAGAAAAACCCTGATTAGGGACTGTTTGTGTAGGAGACAGTTAAGCGTACCTGATTTTTGTGCAGTGTTGAGTCTCTGCTAATCGCGTGATATTCAGAAGACTTCTAGCACAAAGATCTTGGAATTTTGAATTGTGAAAGATTGATTTGATTGATGGTACAAAACACTGAGAATTATACTGCCAGCAGTTTGGCTGTCGACTGACTGTCCAGGTATTGATGTAGCAGTTAGAGTGAAAAAATCAACAGTCAAAGTTAATTTTCTTTTTTTGTTGTTTTTGTTTTTTTTGTTTTATGTGAAAAATGAAAGTTTATTTACATGACTTGTTAAAAAAAACATAGACATAATAAATAACTAATATTTACGGTACGCGGGCAAAATTACCGATAATGACCCTGAAAATCATTTAATGCACAGAAATAGGAATATTTGACTGGCAGAAAACACACAAAATATTATCTTAGTAATTAAGCAATATTATGACAAGTAATACAACATTTAATACTGACAGTACAAATATTACATACTATATTGAACAGTACGACGAATAAACGGTACATTTAAGAAATAAGAAATACGGCAAATTTTAGGAATGACGGTTAATGACCCATGCTATGAACAATAACATGTAGATGATTGGGAGTGCAACCATTGCAGGTCCACACTCTTCAGGACTATGCAGGCAGAAGAAAGTCATGATCACCGTAGCAATGGTGATGACTGTAAGAAACAGTGTCTCTATCCACTTTGCCATTCTTGTCAGGGAAGAAGAGAAAATAGATATGAGGTAGGAATTTGAAAGATGAGTTAGAATTTGATGTGAAATTTTATGGAAGAAAATGAGAGGTATTTATAGAATGGAAAGAAGGATAGAGACGTTGGGGAATGATGTGATTCCGTACAAAAGGAAAATTTGAGTGGAAGTAAGATTTGAAAGAAAGTGGAGATAGTGTTGGGAAAAAGAGAGATTTGATTTTTGAAAAAGAGATTTGAAAAGATTTTTGAAAATAATGGAATATAGTACCAAAATTAGTGGGAAACAAAAGATAATAATAATCTACTTGTTACCAGTACAGTCTGAGTTTCCTGATTCTGCGCCTGCAAAAAGATTTTAACTCTGTACCAATTGTGTCATTACTATTTATCTGTAAATAAATAAATAGCATGTGTGAAGTAATAAACAGTATTTGGCGTTTGCGTAAGAATAAATTCAACTGCAAGCCAAATTACTGTATAAGAAAAATTCTATAAACTAAGTATTTCATATGTCAGGATATTTTTGGAAATAAAAATCCATGATTATATGAGACTCTTAATTTTCAGATTGGAGTTTTCTTGAAAAAAGATGTGAGCAAATTTTGGGGTATAACATTGGGGATGACCATTTGAATGATTGATCTTGATGTAACCTTACTAGGGATAAGAGAGATGAGTAACCCATGTTGGAGGAGAGCAAAGTGTCGAAGAACCGACAGTGTTGAAGATGTAAACTCTGTTGGGGAGCTATGTCTTTTGTTGAGAGTATTTGAAGATATCTTCTTAATGATTACTCTGTGGGGATTCCTTCGGATTATTGACTTTGGGGGAGGACTTTGGAATTACTTTAGACATTGTCTATTTGCCTTTACTAATCATACAAATATTTTTGCAAAATAAAAAGATAAATGATAATCATGTTCATATGCATATTTTCATTCAAAATTATCATTGGACGTTTGCGTATTCGAGAAAGAAAAAGGGAAACTTAGAAAAATAGGAAGGAAAATAACTTGTATTAAGGAAAAAGCCATGAATAGGCAAAATAGAGAACATTTTGTGTGTTTTTGAAAAGGTACAAAAAGTAAAACAAAAAGAAAATAGCTATGTGGGAACAATCCTATTGAGTTTCAATTCTGCTATTGCTATTATGTCTTCGAACATCTCATCCCTTGCTTGTTGGAGAAAGATGATTGAATCAGTCTGAGCCCTTTGAACATGATATTGTTGATGGAATTGAATGATGGATGATCTGAACGAGACATAGTCGTACGCTTTAATCCTTAACTTTTGCCTAGGCCGCCCTTTTAGGTTTTCAGCCTACCAGGATACCCTTTTTTGCCCAAGTCGCCCTTTCGGGTTTTCAACTTGGAGGGTGTACATTCTTTATATATATATATATATATATATATATATATATATATATCCCTAACTTTTGCCCGAACCCTTTTGGTTCGCCAGGATGCCCTTACTTTTTCCTAGGTACGTCGACCTAGCGGGTCGTATTTATGCGTGGTATTTTTTGACTATGTATGCATTCACAGGGTGTGGAAAGTCTTCACCGTCCATAGTAGTGAGTATCATTTCTCCTCCAGAGAAGATTTTCTTAATTACAAATGGTCCCTCATAAGTGGGAGTCCACTTGCCCCTAGGATCACCTTGTGTTAGAATAATTCTCTTTATAACCAAGTCACCAGTCTGGTATGCTTGTTGCTTGACTCTCTTGTTGAACGCCTTGATCATACGCTTCTGATATAACTGTCCATGACAAACAGCCGCAAGCCTCTTCTCATCAATCAGGTTTATCTGATCTAGTCGAGTCTGAATCCATTCGTCTTCGTCTAACTCTGCATCTTTCATGATCCTCAGAGACGGAATCTGAACTTCGATCGGTAACACAGCTTCCATGCCATAGACTAGTGAGAACGGGGTTGCCCCAGTTGAGGTACATGCTGAGGTACGGTAACCATGAAGAGAAAATGGTAGCATTTCATGCCAATCTTTGTAAGTGATGGTCATCTTCTGTACAATCTTCTTTATATTCTTGTTGGCGGCCTCCACTGCGCCATTCATCTTTGGTCTATAAGGAGAAGAATTGTGATGCTTTATCTTGAATTGCGTGCAGAGTTCGGTAATCATCTTATTGTTCAGGTTGGTACCATTGTCTGTGATAATCCTTTCGGGGATGCCATATCGACAAATAAGGTTGTGCTTAATGAATCGAGCCACCACGTTCTTGGTAACGGAGGCGAATGAAGCAGCTTCTACCCACTTGGTGAAGTAATCAATGGCCACAAGGATGAAACGATGTCCACTGGAAGCAGTAGGTTTGACTTCCACGATCATATCAATGCCCCACATTGCGAAAGGCCAAGGAGCAGTCAGAACATTCATTGGGACTGGAGGCACGTGTACTTTGTCGGCATAGATCTGGCACTTGTGACAAGTTCGGGAATGCTCATGGCAGTCAGTTTCCATAGTGGATCAGTAGTAACCTGCTCTCAGAATCTTTTTAGCCATAGTATGTCCACTAGAATGAGTTCCAAAGATACCGTCATGCATGTTTTCCATAATCTCTTCTGCTTCCTTCTTGTTCACACAACGAAGCAAAGTTGAATCATGATTGCGCTTGTATAGAGTGCCATTGCTTAGGAAGAACTTGGAAGCAAACCTCCTTAAGAATTTTTTGTCATTGATAGATGCCCCTTCAGGGTATTCTTGAGCTTCGAGATATCTTTTTACTTCATGAAACCATGGTTTTTCTTCAACCTCGTTAGTAGTTACCTCGTAGCAGTATGCCGGTTCGTTATGTCTTTCAATAATAACTATAGGAGCCTCATTGTCCCATCTGACTTTGAACATGGATGACATAGTAGCTAATGCGTCTGCCAACTGATTCTCCTCTCGGGGAATATGTTCAAACGTAATCTCTTCGAAGTATGGAATCAAAGATAGCACTAAATCTTTGTAAGGCATAAGATTAGGATGCTTTGTGTCCCATTCTCCTTTGATCTGACTGATTACTAGGGCTGAATCCCCATATACTTCCAAGAACTTGATTCTTAAGTCAATAGCAGCTCTGAGACCTAAGATACATGCTTCATACTCAGCCATATTGTTGGTACAATCGAAACATAGTCTTGCTGTGAACAGGGTGTGTCCACCTGCAGGAGAGACAATCACAGCGCCAATACCGTTACCAAGTGCATTCGAAGCTCCTTCAAAAACCATGGTCCATCGGGATCCTGGCTCAGGTCCTTCATCCGGACCAGGTTATTTATAATTAGTAACAAGCATAACATCTTCATCTGGAAATTCAAAACTCATAGATTGATAGTCGTCTACAGCTTGCTGGGCCAAATGATCTGCTAACACACTTCCTTTGATTGCCTTCTGTGTTGTATACTAGATGTCGTACTCTGTTAATATCATCTGCCATCTTTCTATTCGTCCTGAGAGAGCGGGTTTCTGGAACACGTACTTGATAGGATCCATTCTAGAAATCAATAAGGTGGTATGGTTCAACATATACTGTCTCAGTCGGCGAGCAGCCCATGCCAAAGCACAGCAAGTTTTCTCGAGCAGTGAGTATCTTGTTTCACAATCGGTAAACTTTTTGCTAAGATAGTATATTGCATGCTCTTTTCGACCAGACTCGTCATATTGCCCCAGCACACACCCCATTGAGTTCTCCAATATTGTTAAGTACATAATTAGAGGTCTTCCTTCAACAGGTGGTATCATAATCGGAGGTTCTTGGAGATATTTCTTGATTTTGTCAAAGGCTTCTTGACATTGGTCATTCCATTTCACTGCTTGATCTTTCCTCAGTAACTTGAAGATTGGCTCACAGGTAGCGGTCAGATGGGAAATGAACCTGGCAATGTAGTTCAAATGTCCCAAGAATCCTCTAACTTCTTTCTCATCCCGTGGAACCGGAATTTCTTGTATGGCTTTTACTTTTGCAGGATCGACTTCAATACCTTTGCTGCTAACAACGAAACCTAGTAGTTTACCAAACCTCACACCAAAAGTACACTTATTTGGATTCAGTCTCAACTTGTATTTCTTAAACCTATCAAATAATTTCTGCAGATGGACCAGATGTTCTTCTTCGGTGTTGGACTTTGCAATCATATCATCAACATAGACCTCTATCTCTTTATGAATCATATCATGGAATAGAGCTACCATTGCACGCTGATACGTTGCCCCCGCGTTCTTCAACCCAAATGGCATGACTTTGTAACAGAAGGTTCCCCAAGGAGTAGTAAAAGTTGTCTTTTCCATGTCTTCGGGTGTCATCTTAATCTGATTGTAACCTGAGAAACCATCCATGAAAGAAAATACCTTGCATTGCGCAGTGCTATCAACTAGAATGTCAATATGCGGTAGGGGAAAATCATCTTTAGGACTAGCTTGATTCAAATCTCTGTAGTCTACACACATTCTGACCTTTCCGTCTTTCTTAGGTACCGACACTATATTGGCGATCCATGGTGGATAACTCACAACTTTCAGGAAACCGACATTGAACTGTTTCTCAACCTCTTCTTTGATCTTCTGAGCCATGTCAGGTCTGCTTCTTCGTAATTTCTGTTTAACCGGAGGATTGTTTTCTTTGATAGGTAGACGGTGAACCACAATATCAGTATCGAGCCCAGGCATATCCTCGTAGGACCAGGCAAAGATCTCAACATTGTCTCGTAACATCTGAATTAACCTCTGTTTGACAACATCTTCTAATTCAGCCCCTATCTTGATTTCTTTCTTTTCTTCGTCAATACCTATATTCACGACCTCAATTGGCTCTTCGTGCGGCTGTATAGTCTTTTCTTCTTGTTCTAGTAATCTGGCAAGTTCTCTAGGCACTTCACAATCTTCCTCACCTTCATCCTCAGCTTGGTAGATTGGATTTTCAAAATCATATTTAGTAATAGCAGAGTCGTTATCAATAGGATCCAGGGTGGATATGGATCTGCAGTGCATTATGTGGGTGTGTGTAAGAACACATAGCTATAGAAAAGTAAAGAAGAAAAATAATAAGCGAACACACAATTTTGAATACGAAACGTCCAATGTTTTATTGAATGAAAATATGCTTATGAGATGACAAGCCCTAACAATGGACCGTTGTGCCCCGGGCAAGACACACGACTTTGAAGTTTATTGTTTATTGAAGTACAAAAATTAAAATTGAAAACATAAAAGAAAATAAAACTAGAAACGGCAATTACTCCTGACTATAGGAGATAGAGACAATGTCTTTGGTCTTCCAGTTGTCCAGCCCTTCGTCAGGTGTAGGAAAGATCCACTTGTCTAGATTGTAATTATCTTCATCTTCTCCAATGGCATTGACTCCTTTGCTGATGAAATGATGCTTCAAACTTTCTGGACGAGGATGTTGTTCTCCCTTCTGATCTTTAGCAGTGCACCCTAAACCTCATTTGTTGGATTTGTACGGAATGTCAGGTAATTGCCCCCAGATAGTGCAACCACCTTCTTCTACCACAGCCCTAGCATCTTTCAGGGAAGCCATTGTAGGAGGAACTCTGGTAACTTTAGGAACAACTTTAATGGGTTTAGTCTCAGGAACCACTTGAGGGACTAATTCAAACGCTTGACGGGGAGATTCAAAAGCCTCTCCAGTGAACTCGACATACTTGGTCTCATCTATGAAGCTCACCACATACTCTTCTTTACCATACACAGTGACAATCTTGCCTTTCGCTGGATATTTCAGTTTCTGATGGAGAGTTGAAGTCACAGCATTTGCCCCATGTATCCAAGGACGTTCAAGTAGACAGGAATAAGCGGGACGAATGTCCATCACATAGAACACAGTATTGAAAGTTTGGGAACCTACTCTGATCGGGAGCTCAACTTCTCCATATACCGTACTCATTGTACCATCGAAAGCTTTTACTATCACATCACTGGATTTCAGCAGAATTCCGTCAGGGTTGAGTTTGTCCAGCACCAACTTGGGTAGTACATTCAGAGACGAGCCATTGTCAACCACTACATGGGCCAGAGTGGTGCCCCCACATTCAATGGAGATGTGTAGCGCCTTGTTATGATTCTTTCCACCGGGACTCAGATCAGCATCAGAAAACCCAAGGTAATTGTCTGTTGTTAGATTTGCGATGCAATTCTCGAGTTGAGTGACAGAAATCTCTTGAGGTACATGGGCAGCCTCTAGAAACTTCATCATGGCTTTGGCGTGAGTCTTAGAATAAATTAGGAGTGACAACATAGAAATCTTGGATGGAGTATGCCCCATCTGTTCAACGATGTCGTAGTCACTCTTGCGGATGATCTTCAGGAACTCATTTGCTTCTTCAGAAGATGGATTTTCAGTAACGGTCTCGACTGGTGTCTGGACCGGTTCATGCAATGGACCTTTACCTCGAGTATCAGCATTGTGATTAGGAATAATTGTAGCAACAGGTGAAGCAGTGTTTGGAGAGATCTCTGGAGAAAACACTCTTCCACTTCTTGTTACTTTACTAGTTCCAGCAATATTTCCTACATCAGGATTGGCGTCTTCAGAAACTTTGTGAGCTATGAGTTCTTGTTTGACTCCTTGAATATAGACCTCGGCACCATAGTTCCATGGGATAGCCTTGTCAGAAGAATATGGAATTAGACCAGGCTTAGTGATGATAATAGGAGCCACGTGGGGCTCAGCAAAAATCTTGAAAGGAGCCTTAGTAGGGATCTTTGTAACACCCGTATAATTTTAATATTAATTTAATTGGATTATTGAATTAATAATTAGAATTATAAAGATTTTGTGGAAATAATAGAAAATAATGGTTTATGGCATTTGGGCCATGTGAGGAAATAGTAAAAGAAGGGGGGGTGATTTTGTAATCCTTTTACTAATTTTATTATTATTTTCATAAAACAATTGGAATTGGGAAGAAAGAAGGAACGTGCAAGAACAGAGGGTTGAGAACACGAAGAACGTGAAGGAGAACTGTAGAGGGAGAGACCAAGGATCAAGAACTCTTGTCTAAGGTAAGGGGGGACTCTCCATTTAATCTCTATTATCGTGTTATGGATAATGATGTTGATTAGGAGTATTGTTTGGATCAATGGATTCTATATTCTGATTTTTTCTGTTTGTGTTCATCAATTGGATTGAAAATTGTGACTGTTAATCCCTAATAACTGAGTAGATTTAGGTTGTGATGAGTAAAATCGATTGTAGAATCATATACTATTGATGTTGAGTAAATTACATGGTGTTTAGAATGTGAAATTTCTGGTTTTGAGAACCAAATCGCAGGCTGTACAGATGAATTCGCGAGGAAGACGAATGGGTAAGTTGCAGATTTTGGGAAGATGCTGTTGATACGCGTATGATACGTGTATGATACGAGCCATACGTGTATGATACGAGCCATATGTGTATGATACGAGCCATACGCGTATGATACGTGTATGATACGTGCCATACGTGTATGATACGAGCGATACGTGTATGATACGTGTATGATGTTGTTTTGTGTGGAAATGTGGTTCTGTCCGTACGCGTATGATACGCGTATGGTGTGTATGTTTTGTCTGAAATTGTGCTTCTGCCCGTACGCGTATGATACGCGTATGATGTGTGTTTTTGGTGAAATTCTGGCCCTGTTGGTACGCGTATGGTACGCGTATGGCCAGCGTGACCTGCAGATTTTGCTGTTTTGTGATATTTGAAAGTCTGATGACGTGTGACTTTAAACCGATGATTCTGTATGAAATATTGTTGTTTGGTTTATGGAATGATGCAATTACATATGTATTGAACATACTTGTTAAATGATGATGAATGATGATGAATGGGTATAAGATGATGCTACTCATAGTATGATGATGAAGATAGTATGTTCTATATATGTTTGCATGCATTCATAATCATTGTTGTGGGCTGTATCCTAAGGATGAGAGGATTCAGTGAAGGGCAAGATTCCCACTGTGTGGAATCTGTGCTGGCAGGGCCGTATCTGGATGATGATAGATCGGTCGGTGGGTTTTCCCATTGATGATGTTGGTACCACGTGCATAGTGTCAATTTCATACATGTGCATGATTTGTTCTATAACATGATTATATATGTTATGTGATGACTTGTCTGTTATCTGCGGATGTATGATGATGACTTGTCTGAATATGAAACAATTGGGTGAATGATATAACTATGATATGTTGTTATTTATGATGCAATAACATTGGTTAACTGTGATGAGACTCACCCTTACTTGTTGTCATTTTCAGATTGAGGATAGCGGCGCGACTTGGTGAGGATTAGCTCATAAGTCGGTTTTTAGTTATTGTGTCGGTGTCATGCTCTGGTAGATGTAACGCTGGGAACGCGTTGTTTTGGAGTTTTGGATTATAACTCTATTTTGTTTTGTTATTTGATGTCTTATACATTAAATGATGAATGTTGACTTAATAATTAAATTCCGCTGTGTAAACATGACTTTGTTTAATGAGTTATAATTCCAGATGTTTTCAGTGAATGCATAACAGGTGTCGAACGTGTGTATTCTTTATTTATTTTATGAATTGTGACACCTCTTGTATGTTTACTCTGATTAATAATTGTTTAAATGTCGCGGGTTATTAGAGGGGTGTTACAATAGTGGTATCAGAGCATAGTCGGTCGTTGTGACCAGAGTCTTAGTGTCAGTGTCAGTCTTTCTGTGTATGCGACTAATACGAGTTATTTGTCGATACTTTTGTTCTGACTGGATTGTTTGTGTTAAGCGGAACAATGGCTGGAAGAGGAAGAAACGATGATGCTATCGCTGAGGCTCTGGGCATGATTGCTGGTGTGCTTGGAGGAGGGACTGTAGGAGCAGGGATTGGTGCTGATAGGCAACTGGGGAATTTTCATAGGAATAATCCTCCATTGTTCAAAGGCACGCATGACCCTGAAGGTGCTCAGAAATGGCTCAAGGAAATCGAGAGGATTTTCAGAGTCATTGATTGTGCTGAGAATCTTAAGGTGAGATATGGTACGCACATGTTATCTGAGGAAGCCGATGACTGGTGGTTGGCAACCAGAGCTGAGCTGGATGCTGGTGGTATAGCAATTACTTGGGCTATATTTAAAAGGGAATTTCTGAGGAGGTATTTTCTTGAAGTTGTCAGGGGCAGAAAGGAAGTTGAGTTTCTAGAGCTGGTGCAAGGTAACATGACAGTACCAGAGTATGCTGCCAAGTTTGTGGAACTGGCAAAGTACTATGTGCACTACAACAACGACGAAGCCTGTGAGTTCTCGAAATGTGTCA
The DNA here is from genome assembly GCF_029867415.1 of Vicia villosa. NCBI lineage: Eukaryota > Viridiplantae > Streptophyta > Magnoliopsida > Fabales > Fabaceae > Vicia > Vicia villosa. The sequence continues at coordinate 182,860 of NW_026705723.1, read as the reverse complement.
AATTTGAGAATGGTCTTCGTGATGAGATCAAGCAGGGTATCAGGTACTAGAGAATCCGGAGATTTGTTGACCTGGTAGATTGTAGTAGAATTTTTTAGGAAGATAATATCAAGTTGAGGTCATCTCACTCTCGCGAGTTGGTTGATAGAAAAAGGAAGAAACATATGGATAGAGGTAAGCCATATGGTAGAGGCAAACCTGCTGATTGGAAGAAACCCAGTGGGGGAGATTCCAGTGCTCGTATCAGATGTTACAATTGTGGTGAGATGGGACATCGTAGGAATGAGTGCAAGCTTAATCAGAAGAAGTGTTACAAGTGTGACCAAGTGGGTCATATTGCTGCTGACTGCAAGAAGAGGGTTGTAACTTGTTACAACTGTGGTGAAGAGGGTCACATCAGTCCTAATTGTCCTAAGCCAAAGAAGAACCAATCGGAAGGAAAGGTTTTTGCTTTGACCGGGTCAGAGACTACTCCAGAGGACAGGTTGATTAAAGGTACGTGTTTCATTCATGGCACACCTTTAGTTGCAATTATTGATACTGGAGAAACTCACTCTTTTATTTCCTTGGATTGTGCTGAGAGGTTAAATCTTGAGATATCTGACATAAATGGAAGTATGGTTATTGACACTCCTGCGTCGGGTTCAGTAACTACTTCATCTGCATGCTTGAATTGTCCGGTTGATATTTTTGGTAGAGAATTCGGGATGGACTTAGTGTGCCTTCCGTTGAAACAACTCGATGTAATCCTGGGAATGAACTGGTTGGAATTCAACCGCGTTCATATCAACTGTTTTGCAAAGACGGTGATTTTTCCTGAAGAGGTTAGTACTGATGATCTGGAAATGACAGCTAGACAGGTGAATGAAGCTATCGGAGATGGTGCAACAGTGTTTATGTTGTTCGCATTGATGAATGTGAAGGAGAAAGTGGCGAGTAGCGAATTACTTGTGGTGTGTGAATTTCCAGAAGTTTTTCCAGAATATGTGAATGAATTACCACCGGAAAGAGAAGTGGAGTTTTCTATTGATTTGGTTCCGGGAACTAGTCCAGTGTCGATGGCACCGTATCGTATGTCGCCGTCTGAATTATCTGAACTGAAGAAGCAGTTAGAGGAATTGCTTGAGAAGAAATTTATTCGTCCTAGTGTTTCGCCGTGGGGTGCGCCTGTGTTGTTGGTAAAGAAGAAAAGGGGTTTAATGAGGCTGTGTGTAGATTACAGGCAATTGAACAAGGTTACTATCAAGAACCGGTATCCATTGCCGAGGATTGGTGATTTGATGGACCAATTGGTTGGGGCATGTGTATTTAGTAAAATTGATCTGAGGTCTGGGTATCATCAGATTCGCGTGAAAGATGACGATATTCAGAAGACTGCTTTTAGAACGAGGTATGGACATTATGAGTATTCTGTAATGCCGTTTTGGAGTTACTAATGCACCTGGTGTTTTTATGGAATATATGAACAGGATTTTTCATCCGTATCTCGACAAGTTTGTGGTGGTATTTATAGATGATATCCTGATATATTCTAAGAGTGAGAAAGAACATGCGGAACATCTCAGAACTGTGTTGGAGCTGTTGAAAGAGAAGCAACTTTTTGCCAAACTGTCGAAGTGTGAATTCTGGTTGGAAGAAGTCAGTTTTCTTGGACATGTGATTTCTAAGAATGGTATTGCTGTTGATCCTACAAAGATAGATGTTGTGTCTCAGTGGGAAGCTCCGAAGTCAGTGTCAGAGATTCGTAGTTTTCTTGGTCTCGCAGGTTACTACAGAAAATTCATTGAAGGGTTTTCAAAGTTAGCATTACCGTTAACTAAATTAACCAGGAAGGGACAAGCTTTTATTTGGGATGCAAAGTGTGAAGAAGGATTCCAAGAGCTGAAGAGGAGGTTGACTAGTGCTCCTATCTTGATTTTGCCAAATCGACAGAATCATTTGTGGTTTATTGTGATGCGTCATTGATGGGTTTAGGTGGTGTATTGATGCAGAATCAACAAGTGGTCGCTTATGCGTCGAGACAACTCAAAGTGCATGAGAGGAATTATCCGACTCATGATTTGGAGTTGGCAGCTGTGGTTTTTGTTTTGAAGTTGTGGCGACACTATTTGTATGGTTCGAGATTTGAAGTATTCAGTGATCATAAAAGCCTGAAGTATCTCTTTGATCAAAAAGAGTTGAATATGAGGCAGAGAAGGTGGTTAGAATTTTTGAAAGATTATGATTTTGGTTTGAATTACCATCCGGGTAAGGCAAACGTTGTTGCTGATGCATTGAGTAGGAAGACCTTGCATATGTCTATGCTAATGGTGAAGGAATTTGATTTGATTGAACAATTCAGAGACTTGAGTTTAGTGTGTGAAGGTACTCCTACTAGTGTCAAATTGGGTATGCTGAAGCTGACTAGTGGTATTCTTGAAGAAATCAGAGAAGGCTAGAAAGCTGATGTTGGATTGATTGATAAGTTGACTTTGATTAATCAAGGCAAGAATGGTGAATTCAGAGTTGACGAGAATGGTATACTGAGGTTTGGTGACCGAGTTTGTGTTCCTGATATTGATGAACTCCGAAAGCGTATTTTGGAAGAAGGACACCGTAGTGGATTGAGTATTCATCCTGGTGCTACCAAGATGTATCATGACTTGAAAAAGTTGTTTTGGTGGCCGGGAATGAAGAAGGAAATTGCTGAGTTTGTGTACTCTTGTTTGACTTGTCAGAAGTCAAAGATTGAGCATCAGAAACCATATGGGTTGATGCAACCGATGTTTATTCCTGAGTGGAAGTGGGATAGCATATCAATGGATTTTGTGTCGGGTTTGCCGAGAACTGTCAGAAATTGTGAAGCTATCTGGGTCGTGGTGGACAGGTTGACGAAGTCTGCACATTTTATACCGGTGAGAATGGATTATCCGATGGAGAAGCTAGCTCAGTTGTATATTGAGAAGATAGTTAGTCTACATGGTATTCCTTCAAGTATCGTGTCAGACAGAGATCCGAGGTTTACATCTAAGTTCTGGGAAGGTTTGCAGAAAGCTTTGGGTACTAAGCTGAGATTGAGTTCTGCTTATCATCCGCAGACGGATGGGCAGACTGAGAGGACGATTCAGTCGTTAGAAGATTTGTTGCATGCTTGTGTGTTGGAAAAAGGTGGTTCTTGGGATAGTTATCTGCCTTTGATTGAGTTTACCTACAACAACAGTTATCATTCGAGTATCGGTATGGCTCCGTTTGAGGCTTTGTATGGTAGGAGGTGTAGGACGCCGTTGTGTTGGTACGAATCTGGTGAGAGTGCTGTGATTGGTCCAGAAATTGTACAACAGACTACGGAGAAGATTAAGATGATTCAGGAGAAGATGAAAGCTTCTCAGAGTCGTCAAAAGAGTTATCATGACAAGAGGAGAAAAACACTTGAGTTTCAAGAGGGAGATCATGTGTTTATGAGAGTTACTCCTATGACGGGGATTGGTCGAGCATTAAAGTCAAAGAAGTTGACTCCGCGTTTTATTGGACCATTCCAAATTTCTGAAAGAGTGGGAGAAGTGGCTTATCGTATCGCTTTACCGCTGATGCTTGCAAATTTGCATGATGTGTTTCATGTGTCTCAGTTGAGGAAATACATTTCAGATTCGTCCCATGTGATCCAAGTAGATGATGTACAGGTGAAAGATAACTTGACGGTTGAGACTTTACCTGTGAGGATTGAAGACCGAAGACTGAAGCAATTGCGAGGCAAGGAAATAGCTTTGGTCAGAGTAGCTTGGGGAGGACCAGCTGAAGGCAATGTTACCTGGGAGCTAGAGAGTCAGATGAAGGACTCTTATCCAGAACTTTTTACCTGAGGTATGTTTTCGAGGACGAAAACTCTTTTAGTGGGGGAGAGTTGTAACACCCGTATAATTTTAATATTAATTTAATTGGAATATTGAATTAATAATTAGAATTATAAAGATTTTGTGGAAATAATAGAAAATAATGGTTTATGGCATTTGGGCCATGTGAGGAAATAGTAAAAGAAGGGGGGTGATTTTGTAATCCTTTTACTAATTTTATTATTATTTTCATAAAACAATTGGAATTGGGAAGAAAGAAGGAACGTGCAAGAACAGAGGGTTGAGAACACGAAGAACGTGAAGGAGAACTGTAGAGGGAGAGACCAAGGATCAAGAACTCTTGTCTAAGGTAAGGGGGACTCTCCATTTAATCTCTATTATCGTGTTATGGATAATGATGTTGATTAGGAGTATTGTTTGGATCAATGGATTCTATATTCTGAATTTCTCTGTTTGTGTTCATCAATTGGATTGAAAATTGTGACTGTTAATTCCTAATAACTGAGTAGATTTAGGTTGTGATGAGTAAAATCGATTGTAGAATCATATACTATTGATGTTGAGTAAATTACATGGTGTTTAGAATGTGAAATTTCTGGTTTTGAGACCCAAATCGCAGGCTGTACAGATGAATTCGCGAGGAAGACGAATGGGTAAGTTGCAGATTTTGGGAAGACGCTGTTGATACGCGTATGATACGTGTATGATACGAGCCATACGTGTATGATACGAGCCATACGCGTATGATACGTGTATGATACGTGCCATACGTGCCATACGTGTATGATACGAGCGATACGTGTATGATACGTGTATGATGTTGTTTTGTGTGGAAATGTGGTTCTGTCCGTACGCGTATGATACGCGTATGGTGTGTATGTTTTGTCTGAAATTGTGCTTCTGCCCGTACGCGTATGATACGCGTATGGTGTGTGTTTTTGGTGAAATTCTGGCCCTGTTGGTACGCGTATGGTACGCGTATGGCCAGCGTGACCTGCAGATTTTGCTGTTTTGTGATATTTGAAAGTCTGATGACGTGTGACTTTAAACTGATGATTCTGTATGAAATATTGTTGTTTGGTTTATGGAATGATGCAATTACAGATGTATTGAACATACTTGTTAAATGATGATGAATGATGATGAATGGGTATAAGATGATGCTACTCATAGTATGATGATGAAGATAGTATGTTCTATATATGTTTGCATGCATTCATAATCATTGTTGTGGGCTGTATCCTAAGGATGAGAGGATTCAGTGAAGGGCAAGATTCCCACTGTGTGGAATCTGTGCTGGTAGGGCCGTATCTGGATGATGATAGATCGGTCGGTGGGTTTTCCCATTGATGATGTTGGTACCACATGCATAGTGTCAATTTCATACATGTGCATGATTTGTTCTATAACATGATTATATATGTTATGTGATGACTTGTCTGTTATCTACGGATGTATGATGATGACTTGTCTGAATATGAAACAATTGGGTGAATGATATAACTATGATATGTTGTTATTTATGATGCAATAACATTGGTTAACTGTGATGAGACTCACCCTTACTTGTTGTCATTTTCAGATTGAGGATAGCAGCGCGACTTGGTGAGGATTAGCTCATAAGTCGGTTTTTAGTTATTGTGTCGGTGTCATGCTCTGGTAGATGTAACACTGGGAACGCGTTGTTTTGGAGTTTTGGATTATAACTCTATTTTGTTTTGTTATTTGAAGTCTTATACATTAAATGATGAATGTTGACTTAATAATTAAATTCCGCTGTGTAAACATGACTTTGTTTAATGAGTTATAATTCCAGATGTTTTCAGTGAATGCATGACAGGTGCCGAACGTGTGTATTCTTTATTTATTTTATGAATTGTGACACCTCTTGATTGTTTACTCTGATTAATAATTGTTTAAATGTCGCGGGTTATTAGAGGGGTGTTACAATCTTCAGCGGAGCTTTGGAGATTACGGATACATCTTCAATTTTCAAACCACGGGAGAAACCTTCGCACAAGTTCTCAATAGAAGGAACATTCTCAAATCTGATAGTGCCACGATCCATCCAACCTTGAATACCTCTTTTCAGATTCTCACAACCATTGGGTTGGGATGCACAGTAATAACAGCCTGGGTCGCAACCTGGAAATAAACCAGCTTGCAGCAGCTTTCTCTTGATGTCAAGGAGAGGAGTTGACAGATCTATCACATCATAAACATGGACTGTGTCTATGATAGCGTTAACAGTTTTGTCGTGCTTCGGCATGGGAGCAGTAATGACATTAGGAGTCTCTGGTGCGTCGAACTCGATTTCACCAGCTTCTATCATGTCTTGGACTTTGTTCTTCAAGGCCCAACAATTGTCTGCATGGTGCCCAGGAGCATTGGAATGATAAGCACATGTGGCTTTGGGATCATAAGTTGGATTTGCAGTGTTGACAAACTTTGGAGGATCCCTTGGAGTGACCAAGTTAGCCTTCAATAGATGTTATAAGGCTTGAGACAAAGGCATGTTGATCGGGGTGAATTGTCTTCTCGGTCTGTCTGTCTTGCGCTGATACCCTTGTCTAGGAGCTTGTTGAGGTGTTAGTGTAGAGATGAGAACAACTCCAACAACTTGATTATGATCATTCTTACTACGGCCTCTCTGATTATGAACAACATTAGACTCATTTCTTCCATGATATGGCTTCTTTAGAGTACCAGAAGATGCACCTACTTGAATCTTCCCACTTCGAATACCACTCTCCACGCGTTCTCCAGTCAATATGAGATCAGTGAACCCAGCTGAGGAACTACCCAGCAAGTGACTATAGAACGACCCAGTTAGTGTACCCATGAACATGTCCACCAATTCCCTATCAATCAACGAAGGTTGGACTCTTCCAGCTAAATCTCTCCACTTTTGAGCATACTCCTTGAAACTTTCCTTAGGTCCCATAGACATGCTTTGTAGTTGCATGCGAGTCGGTGCAAGGTCAGAGTTATATTGATATTGCTTGTAGAAAGCAGCAGCCATGTCTTCCCAAGTGCGAATGTTACCACTCTCCAACTGATACTACCATTCCAATTAGGTCCCAGACAAACTCTCTTGAAAGAAATGAATCCATAATCTTTTGTCTTCAGTATGAGGTTGGATCTTCCTCACATACGATCTCAGATGCATCTTGGTGTAGGAGACTCCATCATATTTAGCAAAATCTGGAGTCTTGAACTTTGGAGGAATGACGACTCCAGGAATGAGCCCTAGTTCCTCAAAATCCAACCCAGGTACCTTCTGAATTTCCATGTTTCTCAGACGCTCTTCTAGTAGCCGGTACTTCTCATCAGCATAGTCTTCTTCATAGAAATAGTCTCCATCATCATCATCTTGATTAGCAAAGCCTACATTGCTTCCTGCGTTGGTCTTGATACTAGCATCATCATCTTCTTCTTCCTCTTTGGGAGTTTCAGCTTCTTCAACCTTTTTGAGAGGGCCTTTGAATCTTCTTCCCAGATTGAGAACACCTTTAGGTTTCTTGGTCTTCTTTTCCTTCTTAGTCAGAAGGGATTTCAGCTCATCTTGCCCTTTGAACAAGTTCAGGATCAAAGCTTGGAACTCAACATTTTGAGCCTGGAGATCCTTGACAGATTGTTCGAGATCCAATTTCTCACTAAAATAAACAGCGGAAAGATGAGGTATTTGCATTATAAAACCTGTGATATAATGTTTATGAATGATATGATTATACGTATGCAATGTTTCCAAGCAATTAAAGGATTTTAAACACACATTGAAAAATAAAAGCAAAAATATTAATTCTCTTATAAAAATATAAAAATATAATGTTATGAAGTTAATAGTTACATTTGAAAGTGCTGAAAATAATATAAAAATATAATATAATAAAAATCAGTCTTCGAGTCGGCGCTTTCTCTTTAAGCTTCTGATCTCCTCTTTGAGAGGATCATAAAACCGGATCATCGTATTGAGGAGCGTTTCATCCACTTTGGTTCGTACCAGGCTGATTAATCTGTTAAGAGACTCGGAAAGCACAAAAGCACCAGAAACATCATCACAAAGAATCTTCAGAGATGTAGGTACTCCCTTGATGCTGAGGCAGAAAGGTTTACGAACTTTGATTCCCATGACCTACAAAACAAATTATGGTTAATAATCCTTTAACTCCTTGGAATGAGTTAGTCATGATATGTATGAATGATGCATGGATGCACGAGTCACAAACACAGATAAGTCCACGCAAATCAAACAATTTCCTTAGGCTTGGCTTGCATGGAGTTTGACCAGGTGAGATACCCTTCCCAAAGGTACTTCTATGGATGAAGAGATTTCAGCAACGGGTTCTACCAGTGACCCAGAATTGTCAGCCCCCTCTAAAGCACCCTCGAACATGATACATGCATACCACGCAATGATACTTTAGGAAGAAACCTATATGAGCTATAGTATCGGGTCGCGACCATAACTTGGCATGCACCAAGAATAGTCCTCCCACTACGTTCCTAAAAGTTAGGATGGGTTAAAGGTGACTAATGGTCTCTGAGCTCCGACGCACCCAAAGATACATGCATAAACCTCTCTCATGCAAAAGAGGTACACAATAACCAGTGGAGGCCTAACTCAAGTGCGAACTTCATTTTTACCAATCCCAAGCATGCACAAGGGAGGTCTCCATGACTATGCCACTCCTATCTGTAGCGGGGAAAATCTGATATCGAAGCCATGGGATTGACTCGAATCAATATTTCGTTTGAAATCGCCACCGCGCTTTATTTTTTCAAAGGAAAAGGGAAAAGAACGAAAAACCCAAAGTTGTTTTTAAAACAAAAAGAGAACTCAGGTTCGGGTGTTGATTATATGAGGGGAAGGTTTTAAGCACCCCTCATATCTGTGGTATTCCACAGGAACCTTTTTGAAAATCTGTGTCGTGTGTGCTAAAAAAACGGTTTGTTTTATTTTTAAAATAAGCTCGGCAAGACATTAAGCCTTGTGCCTACATACCTCCTCGGTGCAATGGAGAAGTCAGAGCTAATGTAGTTCCGCTTAAAGGGAAAAACGTTTTAAAAACGAATAAACACTTTATCGTCATTGTAGAGAAATACTCAGCCATTGATCTTGAGAATGAGAACAAATGAATTCTTTGCATCGCTAATGAAAGAAGGGCTCCAACTCGGATAAAATCAACGAGTATGCCACTAGCTCTCTCACGCGGAAAAGATCTCATTATATCAATCAATTTCAAAATCGTGGGGTATAACCACTCGTTCCGACAATTAACGGTGTCTAAACTTTGAAGAAAAAAGCCACTAAGGGGCAAAAGATATTTTTAAAGAAAAGGTTTTGAAAAGATTGCAAACATAAGAATATTTTGAAAAAGGGAGAAGATTTTGAAAATTTAAGAATGGGAGGAGATGAAGAGGCTATCCTATTGCGTAAAATAAAAGCTAAGGAAAAGAACGGTCTAACCGAAGAAGAAGCCAACACTTGACATTATGAGTCAAGGTAGATTTCCCATCCTTTGGAATATCAATACTAAACCAACATTACCACTTGGGGATCCAGGTGAACTTATTATCTTAGCACCACTTTGCATTAAGCACATTAAAATTCTGACGAAAATCGGGCAGAGTAACGGCTTTTTTCGGGTAAAATCCTTATATCAATGCCTTGGAATTAACCATCAAGGGCTTTCAAGGAAATACCTGCACACACAAACAAACAACAATCCAATGCCAGACAGACAGAATAACAGCAGAGAACAATATCATAAGGGTCCAGAGGCACTAAGTCCATAAGTCCGAATCTCCAAAATGCTAGGGATAGTAACCAATAGTCCAAAAGAGAGCCTTAGGTGTTTTTTAGATTTTTGTTATTTATTAGTGTTTTAGCATAAAAGTAAAGTATGGTCCAAATGGACAAAAGAAAAAAAGCGGAAACATAAACATATGTCCAAACGGACAAAGAGAAAATAGCGGAATTATAAACGTCCAAATGGACAAAGAGAAAATAGCGGAATGTAAATATGATGAAATGATAAAATAAAGCGATAAAGCGAGAAATATAAAGAGCGGTATAATAAAGTGCGAAAATTAAAGTCAGTTGTTAGATGTTAAAGATAACCATCTTGAAACTTGTCAAGTATGTTATCGAAGTTAGTAAGAAAGATCGATGGTGAGTGAAGGATGTTCTCGGATTTAAATTCAATGGAACTTTATCAGAAGCTTGATAAAATCATAGCGACTACACGACAAATTTCCATAAGTCTTAAATCAACCGCATACAATTCTCTTCCATATTTGATCTTTTTTATTCGGGACACGAAATATTGCGCTATGTTAAGCAGATCGCCAAGTGATTTATGTAGAAATCACCCTACAACGAGGCCGGTCAAAACTTTATGTGCTAATGCATGCGAGAGGAATGATATGTAGATCATTCTCCGAAAGCAATACCGCACGAAAAGAAAAATGGTGAGTGATCTAGTCTTTACTAAGAATCCATAAGAATTCTCAAAGTATTAAGACTTTCATCGATCAAAATAAAGAGAAACAAAAGATGGAACCACATTAAAAGCTCCTTTCATCCATAATTTCAATCACATAATTTTGCGGATTTGGATTCTCATCCTATCGACGCCCTAAGTCCATTGAAATTAGAGAGAAATTAGGCCTCTAATTTGTGATTCAAAGAAAATATCAAAAGAATGGAGTAGAAGAAGAGTTAGAACCAAAAACAAGTCAAAAATAGCAAAAACAAGCATTCTGCCTCACTGGAAATCGATTTACCTCTGTAGGAAATCGATTTCCTGCCTGCAGAACTCAGATCTGGCGCAAAAAACAGAGTGGAAATCGATTTCCCTCTGTAGGAAATCGATTTCCTGCGCACAGTTTTCAAAAAAACAGCATTATGAACTTTGAAACTTGATTTAGGCAAACATACAAACACCTTATGATCACATATCCATTGGAGCACGAATTTTCCATCAAATCACCATCAAATAGGACCAATATAGCATCAAAGATGCATTGAACACAAACAACAAAGAATCACATTATGGTAGATGGAAAAGGAGGATGAAAATTACCAATTCTTGAACAAAACTTAGATCCACTTCAACAATCACCAACACAAATCTTGATCTCTCAACAATTGAAGAAAAAAGAGTGAAATGGATGGTGGTTTAGCTCAAAGTTTGTGAGGTTCAAGGTGTGACTCACAAACTTTATGAAAGAATAAAGAGCTTTGGTGAATTTGGTAGGGATGAGGAGAGAAATTGCAAGGGGTTTTTTGGCTCTCAAAGCTTGAGAAATGAGAGAGTAGAGGTCTCTATTTATAGAATTGGAGAAAGAGTAGTGGCAAATTGGTCTTTTTGTGTATGGTAATTAATTTGTGGTTAATTGGTAATTAAAGTGGGATTTAAATGGTGAAATGATGTTTAAGTGGGTTTAATGAAGGAGTTAATTTTGATGAGGTGGAAAATTGGTAAAATGATCAAATAAAAAGGTGCCAAAATGATGTCAAGCTTCCCTCCTTATATTTTTTTGAATTTTGCGCACAGGAAATCGATTTCCCACAGGGGTAAATCGATTTCCACCTTCAAATTTTCAAAAATTGTTTTCTTGCACTGTTTTGACTTTTGCCCGATCTTTCACCTGTAAAATATAAACAAAAGAGACAAAACACATATTTTTTGATTTTTGGTTAGCACTATACAAATAAAAATCTAAAAGTGCTTGATGATTCCCCTCAGAGATAATCACAGTATCAAAGACAAAGCCTCACAATGGTGCTTTTGATTGATGATTGAATGCAATTGATGTATGATCTTAGGGTCAAAAATTGGGGTATGACAGATGCCCCTATTTAAGTTTCTTTGATCCGGAAATACGATGATTGAAAATCTTCGTTTTGAGGAGATTGAAGAGACTTAAATATATAAAACACGCAATTTTTGAACCTAAGATGCAATGCAATTTTTAATGAATGCATATGATGATGAAACAACACTGGGGAGAAAAAGAACTCCACTGGGGAAAGCAAATGTCTTGTGGGAAGAACTCCACTGGGGAAGCAAGACTTTGTTGGAGAAACGAAACTTTGCTGGGAAAAGGAACTTCACTGGGGAAAACATTTCGCACCAGAGAGATTAAAGCATCACCTTTCACTGGGGTGAGAAAAGGGGGCATCCTCTTTCACTAGGGATGGGAAAATATGCATCCTCTATCACTGGGGATGATAAAGTATATCACCTTTCACTAGAGAATCAGAATACCCATCTTTCATTAACAGAGAACACACCATCGTTCCACTGATGATAAAAATGCATCGACGTACCACTAACGATGAAGATAAAATAACATACACCAACGTTCCACTGAAGGTGAACTACCAACGTTCCACTGGAGGTAGAAAAGAGAAATACATCGACGTACCACTGACGATGAAACAAGATAACAAGATACACCATCGTTCCACTGATGATAAAAATGCATCGACGTACCACTGACGATGAAGATAAAATAACATACACCAACGTTCCACTGAAGGTGAACTACCAACGTTCCACTGGAGGTAGAAAAGAGAAATACATCGACGTACCACTGACGATGAAACAAGATAACAAGATACACCATCGTTCCGCTGATGATAAAAATGCATCGACGTACCACTGACGATGAAGATAAAATAACATACACCAACGTTCCACTGAAGGTGAACTACCAACGTTCCACTGGAGGTAGAAAAGAGAAATACATCGACGTACCACTGACGATGAAACAAGATAACAAGATACACCATCGTTCCACTGAAGGTGAAAAATGCATCGACGTACCACTGACGATGAAGATAAAATAACATACACCAACGTTCCACTGAAGGTGAACTACCAACGTTCCACTGGAGGTAGAAAAGAGAAATACATCGACGTACCACTGACGATGAAACAAGATAACAAGATACACCATCGTTCCACTGAAGGTGAGCTACCAACGTTCCACTGGAGGTAGAAAATAGAAATACATCGACGTACCACTGACGATGAAACAAGATAACAAGATACACCATCGTTCCACTGAAGGTGAGCTACCAACGTTCCACTGGAGGTAGAAAAGAGAAATACATTGACGTACCACTGACGATGAACAAGATAACAAGACACACCATCGTTCCACTGAAGGTGAGCTACCAACGTTCCACTGGAGGTAGAAAAGAGATATATCGCCGTGCCATTGACGATAACACATACCAACGTTCCACTGAAGGTATGAAGAAATGCCCTTTTGTACCAATGACGGTGAAGAGCAATCAATAATACTTTTCAATGATTTGAGGATGCAAACACAAATTCATAATCTCAACATTCATCATCCAGCGACCAAAGTTCAATCCATGACCAGATGGAAAGAAGCTGCCAAAAAGACTGGACCAAGTGAGGGAGAAACTCACTGGTCTTCTGTTCGTAGACATCTGAACTGAAACATATTATCCACCTAGAAACAAATTCAGTGGGGATTTTCAAGGAAAGTGAGCTTTTTCTGCTTAAGATACTCTAAATGAAAGAGCAATCTGTTTGACAGTAAACTTCATGATAGCAAATGTGAATGTATGACTGTTTTTGATGCATGTTAATGATGCATATGCTGCCAAAACTTAGCACAAGAAATGAACTCAAGAGATGGAGTACGAAAATAGCATAATCAAGCGTGTCTCAAGCTGAACACCAGAGCAAAAACTGCTATAACAATCTTTTGATGGCTTCAGAATAAATGCTACCCAACACTGAGGGAACATTGGAGCTGAGAGAACAAAAATAACTGAGTTCTACATCATATTCGAACCAAGCCAAAAGTTCATTAAGTGGGATATATTCTTCCCCTTTTGTATATGAATACATCAACATATCCGTTCCTTGTAATGCACTCATGAATCAAAACAAAACTTCTTTTATATTTTCCAAAAAAAGATTTTGTTGAAATCAATTTTCCTTTTGTTTCAAAAATCACTATCAACAATAAATGACATTTTGAGAGATATGAAAGAAATAAGATTGCCAATAAAAGGTAAAGTCTCAAACTTTTTTAATAGAATGGTAGCCTGCAAAAGGCAAGACCCCATGGATTATTACAAAGTTTGGAAAGTGGTGATTTTGTGGAAAAGGTACATTGAAATGTAATGACCCTATCCTCTCTCTCAACTTGGAATTCCTGCACAAAGGCTTCCGTTGAAATGTGTTGAACTTCTCATGATAAACAGATGACTGCTGATGATCAAGTCTTGTCTGATGTAGTTACTTGCCATGAATCCTTAACTTTTTCCTGGACCGCCCTTTCGGGTTTTCAGTCCACCGGGTATTTTATTCTGTTTATGTCTCTAATTTTTGCCTGGACTGCCCTTTCGGGTTTTCAATCCACCGAGACGCTCTTTTTTGCCTAAGCCGCCCTTTCGGGTTTTCAACTTAGCGAGTTGTTCTTTTATTATTTTAGGCGAAGTATTTCTTGACTACATCAGCATTCACGGGACGTGGGAGCTCTTCTCCGTCCATAGTTGCAAGAATTAATGCACCGCCTGAGAAGGCTTTCTTAACAACATATGGTCCTTCAAAATTAGGAGTCCACTTGCCCCTTGAATCGGAGGTGAAAGACAAGATCCTTTTGAGCACGAGGTCGCCTTCTCTGAATACACGAGGTCGAACCTTTTTATCAAATGCTTTCTTCATTCTTTTCTGGTACAACTGACCATGGCATAAAGCCGTCATTCTCTTTTCTTCTATCAAATTCAATTGATCAAACCTGCTCTGACACCACTCAGCCTCAGATAACTTGGTTTCCATTAAAACTCTCAGTGATGGAATCTCAACCTCAATGGGGAGCACTGCTTCCATACCGTAAACCAAAGAAAAGGGGGTTGCCCCAGTTGAAGTACGAACAGATGTACGGTACCCATGCAAAGCAAATGGGAGCATCTCATGCCAGTCCTTGTACGTAACAACCATCTTTTGCACAATCTTCTTAATATTCTTATTTGCTGCTTCAACAGCTCCATTCGTCTTTGGCCTATAAGGCGAAGAGTTGTGATGTTCAATTTTGAAACTTTCACACAATTCTCTCATCATGCTGTTATTCAGATTCGAGACATTATCAGTAATGATCTTGCTCGGTACACCATATCTGCAGATGATATTATTCTTGATAAATCTGACCACAACTTGCTTTGTCACATTAGCATATGAAGCAGCTTCTACCCACTTGGTAAAATAATCAATTGCTACCAGGATAAATCGATGTCCGTTCGAAGCCTTGGGTTCAATCATGCCAATCATATCAATACCCCACATAGAGAAAGGCCATGGAGACGAGATAACATTAAGAAGTGTCGGAGGCACATGAATCTTGTCAGCATACACTTGACACTTGTGACACTTCTTTACAAACTTGTAGCAATCAGATTCCATTGTCAGCCAATAGTAACCTTCTCTAAGCATCTTTTTAGCCATCGAAGGTCCATTGGCATGAGTACCAAAAGAACCTTCATGGATTTCATGCATCAACATGTCTGCTTCGTGTCTATCCACGCATCTGAGCAAAACCATGTCATAATTCCTTTTATACAAAACATCAGCATTGATGAAGAAACTGCCAGCCAATCTCCTCAAAGTTTTCTTATCCTTATTTGATGCCCCAAGTGGGTATTCTTGGGTTTGAAGGAAATGCTTAATATCAAAATACCAAGGCTTCTCATCTGCTGATTCCTCAACTGCAAATACATGAGCAGGTCTATCAAGACGCCTGATTGTAATCTGAGGTTCCTCATTATGGAAGTTCACTTTGTACATGGAGGACAATGTGGCTAAAGCATCAGCCATCTGATTCTCATCTCGAGGGATGTGGTGGAATTCAACTTTGTTAAAGAACGTCAACAGCCTTCTGGCGTAATCTTTGTAAGGGATCAAGCCAGGATGACGAGTTTCCCATTCTCCTTTAATCTGATTAATCACAAGCGCAGAATCTCCATAAACATTAAGAATCTTAATTCTCAGATTAATGGCCTCTTCAAGCCCCATGATGCAAGCTTCATACTCAGCAATATTATTTGTGCAATCAAAACATATCCTTGCAGTGAAAGGTACATGTGACCCATGTGGAGTGACAATAATGGCGCCAATTCCATGGCCATGAATGTTAGAAGCTCCATCAAAAATTAAACCCCACTTGGATTCAGGATCTGGTCCTTCTTCTGGCAACGGTTCATCCCAATCCTGAGCTCTCAAATACATTATATCTTCATCTGGGAAGTCCATTCTGATAGATTGACGATCATTAATTGGTTGGTGAGTGAGGTACTCCGCCAACACACTTCCTTTCACAGCTTTTTGAGCTCGGTATTCAATATCATATTCAGATAACAACATTTGCCAGCGAGCAATCCTTCCGGTCAATGCAGGTTTCTCAAATACATACTTAATTGGATCCATTTTGGAAATCAATAGGGTGGTGTGGTTCAACATATACTGTCTTAGTCGGCGAGCAGCCCACACCAAAGCACAACAAGTTTTCTCAAGCATCGAGTATCTTGTTTCGCACTCGGTAAACTTTTTGCTAAGGTAGTATATTGCATACTCTTTTCGACCAGACTCGTCATGCTGACCCAACACACATCCCATTGAATTTTCAAGCACTGTGAGGTACATAATCAAAGGCCTTCCCTCAGCTGGAGGGAGCAGAATGGGAGGTTCAAGCAGATATTCTTTGATGTTGTCAAAAGCTTTCTGACAATCTTCATTCCACACACATCCCTGATTTTTCTTTAACAACTTGAAGATCGGCTCACAGGTTGCAGTCATATTGGAAATGAACCTGGAGATATAATTCAAACGTCCGAGGAAACCTCTCACTTGTTTCTCAGTCTTTGGTGTTGGCATTTCCTGAATTGCTTTGACTTTATCAGGATCTACTTCAATTCCTCTCTGACTGACAATGAAACCCAATAATTTTCCGGAACGGACACCAAAAGTGCATTTGTTTGGATTTAAGCGGAGACGATACTTTCTCAACCGCTGAAACAACTTTAACAGATCCTCCATGTGCCCTTCCTCTGACTGGGATTTGGCAATCATGTCATCCACATAAACCTCAATTTCTTTGTGCATCATATCATGGAAAAGAGTGGTCATGGCCCTTTGATATGTCGCGCCAGCATTCTTCAACCCAAAAGGCATCACTTTGTAACAGAATGTCCCCCATGGCGTAATAAAGGTTGTCTTTTCCACGTCTTCAGGTGCCATCTTAATCTGATTGTATCCTGAAAAACCATCCATGAAGGAGAAAACCTCAAACTTCGCCGTACTATCTACCAACATATCAATGTGAGGAAGAGGAAAATCATCTTTCGGACTGGCTTTATTCAAATCTCTATAATCAACACACATACGAACTTTTCCATCTTTCTTCGGAACAGGCACTATATTGGCAATCCATTGAGGATATACAGAAGTGACAAGGAAACCTGCGTCAATCTGCTTCAAGACCTCATTCTTAATTTTTTCCGCCATATCAGGATGACTTCTTCTTAGCTTTTGCTTGACAGGAGGACATTTTGGTTTCAACGGCAAACGATGCTCTACAATATCTGTGTCCAGCCCAGGCATATCTTGGTAGGACCACGCAAAAATGTCAACATACTCTTTAAGAAGCTCTACCATCCTCTTCTTAACATCTTGACCAAGCAGTGCCCCAATCTTGACTTCCTTTTTATCCTCTTCAGAACCCAAGTTGATGACTTCTAACGGCTCTTTATATGGCTGAATGGTGTCTTCCTCGTGCTCAAGCAGTCGGGAAATCTCATCAGGAATACATTCATCACTCTCTTCTTCCGCCTCATACACAGTACACTCGAAGTTAGGAGAGGGTGCAGGGTCATTACTTTCAACGATTTTACTGATTAATCTGCACAAGTGATTATTATTTCAGAAAAAAGGAAAGATATATGCAGACATGTAATCGTGCAGATTATGGCAAATGAAAACATTTTTTAAAGTTTTTTGTGTTACCACTTTCCAGAAAAAGCAAAAAGATAAAAAGCATGTATATGCAGAAACAAAATGACTTTTATTGATGATTTTAATGTTTAAAACAAACAGAAAAGGGAGCCCAACAACTTCACTTTCATCTTGGGCAGAATGAAAGGATTTTTTTGAAAAACATAAAAGCAAATTACTTTGAAGCATGAGTACACTCAGGAATGTCAATGGTGATCCAGTTCTTAGTCATCTTTCCATGGATCACAAAGTTTGGCACTTCTGGCTCTGGTTCGTATTCAACAATAGCGTTCACTTCTGGAAGAGTCTTCCCAGGACATTCATACATCATGTTCACAGCAGACGCTTCATGAGTTGGCAGTGGATTGTTCTGCACATTTGGGCCAATATCACGGAAGGAAAGCATACCAGAACGAACCAATCTTTGAACTTCATTCTTCAAAGGCCAACAATTCTCTAAGTCATGCCCAGGAGCGTTCTGATGAAAAGCACAAGTGGCATCAGCTTTGTACCACCAAGGGAGTTTCTCTGGAACAGAGGTGGTGACCTTGGTTGAACCAACTTCTTATGAATTAGAGCAGGATACAGCTCAGTGTACGTCATGGGAATAGGATCAACATTAACTCGAGGATACGGATTCCGCCTTGCTGGTTGTTGATTAACAGGAGCTACAGGCACTGAATTCACAACAGGAGTTACTGACGCCACTTGTTGAGATTGATTTCTGAATCGATTATTCCTCCCATGAGAAACAGCATTAGCATCTGATTCTTTCTTCTTCTGGAATAAAGAACCATACTTCTTCGCACCACCAGACGAATTATCATTCCGAACCAAACGACCTTCTCGCACAGCTTCTTCTAACCTGACACCCATACCCACCATTTTGGTGAAGTCTACAGGAGCACTTGCAATCATCTTCTCATAGTAAAACGGACCAAGAGTCTTCAGGAAAATCTTAGTCATCTCTTTTTCTTCCATCGGAGGAATTACTTGGGCGGCAACCTCACGCCATCTCTGAGCATATTCCTTAAAGGATTCCTTCTCTTTCTGCATCATAGCTCGCAATTGATCCCTATCAGGAGCCATGTCCACATTATACTTGTATTGCTTCACAAACGCCTCAGCTAAGTCATTAAAAGTGCGAATATGGGTGCTATCAAGGCCCATATACCATTTAGAAGCAGCTCCAGTCAAACTGTCTTGGAAATAATGGATCAACAGACGTTGGTCATCAGTGTGAGTGGACATCTTCCTTACATACATCACCAGATGTGCCTGAGGACAGGAATTTCCTTTATACTTTTCGAATTCAGGCAACTTGAACTTAGCAGGTACTTTCACATTGGGAACAAGGCAAAGATCATGCACATTCTTTCCAAACAGTTCTTTCCCACGGAGAGCTTTCATCTCTTTCTGCAATTCTTCAAACTGATCTTGGAAACCATCCATTCTGTCATGAATTTCACTTGGAGCAGCATCATAAATGGGCTCTGGGACAAAAGGACCAGTATGAACAATAGGAGATGTGTTGACCATAACAGGAGTCAACGGACGAGTCATCTCAGGAGTAGACAAATAACCTTCAGGCATGCCCCAGGGATATCCATTAGGCATACGTTGCTGAGTAGCACCAACAGGAACAGCAGGAATGGTTGTAGCAGCAATTTCAGAAATCACAGTGGTCTGACCCTGAGCTTGGGCATTGGGAGGAGGAACCTGATTCTGATTCTGATTCTGAGCAGCCATCAATGTCTCAACCAGAGCAGTGAGACGATCCACACCAGATCCCAAAGTAACAACCTCTTCACGTAGCTCACGATTCTCTTGTTCAAGACCTTCCATCTTCTTCTTGCAGTTAGCTCGAGTATTATACCGGTGAGACAGCTTGATTCAATTCTGTATGAAGAACACTGAATAAGACCTCGGTAATACTCTCGGAAGCAGGACCGAAAATGCAGAATGACGCATGAAATGCAATGCAAATGATTTTTATTTTTCTTGTTTTTCAAGGAACTTTAAGACATTGATTGTAAACATTTAGCAAAAACAACATAACAACATTCTTCATTAATAATAGAAAAGCTTACAAAAGGATTCAAAGATCCAAGATTACAAAACAATGGAAAATCTAAAAACTAGAAGGGAACACTTCTGACGAAGATCCAATTCCTCTCTGCAGCTTCCTACGGAGCTTCTCCAACTCATCTTCATAAAAGGCCTTCAAATGAGCATTCTCGACCATCAGCTTATCAACAACTTCCTTTCATGCAACTGAATCTTCATGACTACTAGAGGAAAATAAATCCTCTTGTTGTCTCTTTCGCTTTTCTCCATGTTGTTGAAGCAACTCTTCTTGATGACGGATTTGATCATCCTTTTCCATCAACCAACCATCTTGGATATCAAGCATTTCATCTTTTTCTTTCAAATGTATCTTCAACTCTTTATTCTCCACTTCCAAAGCATAAAACTTCTTCTCCCAAGCATCTCTTTCCAATCTCATCTTAGCCACGAGCTCTAGATGCTCATCATTACTTTCAACAGGAGTAGTGAAAGACAAAGGTGGAGTAATGAGTAGAGAAGGCTCCTCGAGCAAATAAGGCATCTGGAAAGTGTGAGCTCTAGCTTGAACCCAATCAGTGTAGTCTTTGAGAGCAACACATTATTTCGTTCCCAAATGTCTCTTCCTATCAACATGGTGCCAAGCACGCACAAACCGATTTCTCATATCCGAATTTCCATCTTGATTAAGATAGAAGATTCCTGACACGAGAATACTAGCGGGTCACTCCTTCATGGGATAGCAAAATTGACGCCTTGCAAGAATGGGGTTGTAGGTAATTCCTCCTTGTATACCAAGAAGAGGTACATTAGGGAATTCTCCACAACTATCAATAATCTCACCAATGTCATAAGCAGGATTATACCAATGGATATTCCCATTAGTAAGAGGCATGATCTTCTGAGACCATGAGAGACCATCAGGATTGTTCAAGAAACTCTTAGCTTGGGGTAAGTGCGAAATAAACCACTTATAGAGCAAAGGAGTGCAACAATTGATAAGTCCACCTTTCTTATCATTCCTATGGTGAATGGAATGATAAGTATCCCCAAGCAAAGTAGGCACAGGATTCCCAATCATGAAGATCCGAATAGCATTAACATCGACAAAATTGTCAATGTTGGGAAAGAGTATCAAACCATAGATGAGCAAGGCCAAAAATGTCTCAAAAGCAATCATACTTCCTTTACTAGCCACCATAGAAGCCTTTCCAATCAAGAACTTAGAAGTCAACCCCCAAATTCCTCCTTTTTTAGTCATGTTTGCTTTCACATATGATATTTTCAACTGAAGAAGCTCTGCTATCTCATCAACCTAAGGCTCTTTCTCCAGACCACTAAACGGTATGTCATTCATAACCGGCAAACCAATCCAATAAGAATACTCCTCCAAAGTGGGCATAAGCTGATAATCAGGAAAGGTGAAACAATGATAAACCGGGTCATAAAACTGCACAAGAGTCTCAAGAATCCCTTTTTCCACTTTGGTCTTCAAGATAGAGATCAATTTCCCATAACGGTTTTTGAAGTTGTCAAGATTAGGAACCAAAGTTGCTAGCTCTTTCAATTCCTTTGCACTAGAATTTCTGAAGGTGTACTTCTTGATGCTTCTCTTTTGATCCATGGTACCTGTTATGTTTACAAAGAAAGTCTCTAAGTTCCTTGAAAACCATTTGTGAATGTCATTTTTATGAATGCATGAATGCATGGTTTATGCAACAATCACAATCAAGAGCACACAAAATCACAGCAAATCACACAAAATCACACAGTCCAGGTTCTTAGGTTCGACGTCACGAGCATGGAGCCATGGGTCTACCCATCCCACAAGGCGTGATCTAAGGAGTTTTGTACCTGCCAATCGGGTTCTACAAAGGTTCCCAGAGTTTTCAATCCTCTATCGGATATTACCGGCACGCACAATTGCTCATGGGCGCCAATAATATGCCTAAAAAGACCTCGTCTGAGCGTAGTATCGCATGACAACAAGCTCAAATTGGTACTTGATCTTGTTTCTACACTACATCCTAAAAAGGCTTTGATTGGTTAAAAGGTTATAGGCCATTCAGCTTCTACGGACACTCACTATTGAAAGTAATAGCGTTATCACGATGATTCGTAACAACCTCTACTACCTTCCATGAGGCCTCCACTGATTGGGGTTCCACCATATGACGCTCATGGTAAGGATTGCTCCTGACATGCGACTATTGGTCTTACCACCTCCTATCTCAAGTTACTCACCAAAGTCCGGGTTAGAACTTTATCTCATCACAGAGGAACCATCGAGCATCAAAAAGAAAAAAAATAAACAAACAAAGCACACAACAATATATACAGATAAAAACACACAGATAAAAAAAATAGGCTTAACACACTTAAAACTGGATCCCCAGCAGAGTCGCCATTTTTCTGTAGCGGGGAAAATCTGATATCGAAGCCATGGGATTGACTCGAATCAATATTTCGTTTGAAATCGCCACCGCGCTTTATTTTTTCAAAGGAAAAGGGAAAAGAACGAAAAACCCAAAGTTGTTTTTAAAACAAAAAGAGAACTCAGGTTCGGGTGTTGATTATATGAGGGGAAGGTTTTAAGAACCCCTCATATCTGTGGTATTCCACAGGAACCTTTTTGAAAATCTGTGTCGTGTGTGCTAAAAAAACGGTTTGTTTTATTTTTAAAATAAGCTCGGCAAGACATTAAGCCTTGTGCCTACATACCTCCTCGGTGCAATGGAGAAGTCAGAGCTAATGTAGTTCCGCTTAAAGGGAAAAACGTTTTAAAAACGAATAAACACTATATCGTCATTGGAGAGAAATACTCAGCCATTGATCTTGAGCATGAGAACAAATGAATTCTTTGCATCGCTAATGAAAGAAGGGCTCCAACTCGGATAAAATCAACGAGTATGCCACTAGCTCTCTCACGCGGAAAAGATCTCATTATATCAATCAATTTCAAAATCGTGGGGTATAACCACTCGTTCCGACAATTAACAATGTCTAAACTTTGAAGAAAAAAGCCACTAAGGGGCAAAAGATATTTTTAAAGAAAAGGTTTTGAAAAGATTGCAAACATAAGAATATTTTGAAAAAGGGAGAAGATTTTGAAAGTTTAAGAATGGGAGGAGATGAAGAGGCTATCCTATTGCGTAAAATAAAAGCTAAGGAAAAGAACGGTCTAACCGAAGAAGAAGCCAACACTTGACATTATGAGTCAAGGTAGATTTCCCATCCTTTAGAATATGAATACTAAACCAACATTACCACTTGGGGATCCAGATGAACTTATTATCTTAGCACCACTTTGCATTAAGCACATTAAAATTCTGACGAAAATCGGGCAGAGTAACGGCTTTTTTCGGGTAAAATCCTTATATCAATGCCTTGGAATTAACCATCAAGGGCTTTCAAGGAAATACCTGCACACACAAACAAACAACAATCCAATGCCAGACAGACAGAATAACAGCAGAGAACAATATCATAAGGGTCCAGAGGCACTAAGTCCATAAGTCCGAATCTCCAAAATGCTAGGGATAGTAACCAATAGTCCAAAAGAGAGCCTTAGGTGTTTTTTAGATTTTTGTTATTTATTAGTGTTTTAGCATAAAAGTAAAGTATGGTCCAAATGGACAAAAGAAAAAAAGCGGAAACATAAACATATGTCCAAACGGACAAAGTGAAAATAGCGGAATTATAAACGTCCAAATGGACAAAGAGAAAATAGCGGAATGTAAATATGATGAAATGATAAAATAAAGCGATAAAGCGAGAAATATAAAGAGCGGTATAATAAAGTGCGAAAATTAAAGTCAGTTGTTAGATGTTAAAGATAACCATCTTGAAACTTGTCAAGTATGTTATCAAAGTTAGTAAGAAAGATCAATGGTGAGTGAAGGATGTTCTCGGATTTAAATTCAATGGAACTTTATCAGAAGCTTGATAAAATCATAGCGACTACACGACAAATTTCCATAAGTCTTAAATCAACCACATACAATTCTCTTCCATATTTGATCTTTTTTATTAGGGACACGAAATATTGCGCTATGTTAAGCAGATCGCCAAGTGATTTATGTAGAAATCACCCTACAACGAGGCCGGTCAAAACTTTATGTGCTAATGCATGCGAGAGGAATGATATGTAGATCATTCTCCGAAAGCAATACCGCACGAAAAGAAAAATGATGAGTGATCTAGTCTTTACTAAGAATCCATAAGAATTCTCAAAGTATTAAGACTTTCATCGATCAAAATAAAGAGAAACAAAAGATGGAACCACATTAAAAGCTCCTTTCATCCATAATCTCAATCACATAATTTTGTGGATTTGGATTCTCATCCTATCGACGCCCTAAGTCCATTGAAATTAGAGAGAAATTAGGCCTCTAATTTGTGATTCAAAGAAAATATCAAAAGAATGGAGTAGAAGAAGAGTTAGAACCAAAAACAAGTCAAAAATAGCAAAAACAAGCATTCTGCCTCACTGGAAATCGATTTACCTCTGTAGGAAATCGATTTCCTGCCTGCAGAATTCAGATCTGGCGCAAAAAACAGAGTGGAAATCGATTTCCCTCTGTAGGAAATCGATTTCCTGCGCACAGTTTTCAAAAAAACAGCATTATGAACTTTGAAACTTGATTTAGGCAAACATACAAACACCTTATGATCACATATCCATTGGAGCACGAATTTTTCATCAAATCACCATCAAATAGGACCAATATAGCATCAAAGATGCATTGAACACAAACAACAAAGAATCACATTATGGTAGATGGAAAAGGAGGATGAAAATTACCAATTCTTGAACAAAACTTAGATCCACTTCAACAATCACCAACACAAATCTTGATCTCTCAACAATTGAAGAAAAAAGAGTGAAATGGATGGTGGTTTAGCTCAAAGTTTGTGAGGTTCAAGGTGTGACTCACAAACTTTATGAAAGAATAAAGAGCTTTGGTGAATTTGGTAGGGATGAGGAGAGAAATTGCAAGGGGTTTTTTGGCTCTCAAAGCTTGAGAAATGAGAGAGTAGGGGTCTCTATTTATAGAATTGGAGCAAGAGTAGTGGAAAATTGGTCTTTTTGTGTTTGGTAATTAATTTGTGGTTAATTGGTAATTAAAGTGGGATTTAAATGGTGAAATGATGTTTAAGTGGATTTAATGAAGGAGTTAATTTTGATGAGGTGGAAAATTGGTAAAATGATCAAATAAAAAGGTGCCAAAATGATGTCAAGCTTCCCTCCTTATATTTTTTTGAATTTTGCGCACAGGAAATCGATTTCCCACAGGGGTAAATCGATTTCCACCTTCAAATTTTCAAAAATTGTTTTCTTGCACTGTTTTGACTTTTGCCCGATCTTTCACCTTTAAAATATAAACAAAAGAGACAAAACACATATTTTTTGATTTTTGGTTAGCACTAAACAAATAAAAATCTAAAAGTGCTTGATGATTCCCCTCAGAGATAATCACAGTATCAAAGACAAAGCCTCACAATGGTGCTTTTGATTGATGATTGAATGCAATTGATGTATGATCTTAGGGTCAAAAATTGGGGTATGACACTATCTTAAGTGTTCTTGAATCCTGGAGTAGGATTCGTCCTTCACTTTTCCCAAAACAGCCCTGAAAAATAAAGCAAGCAAAGTAAACAATAGAAAACATTTTTAAAGTGAATCCTAAACTTTTAAGGTAACCCCTCTTTTATTCGAAATCTTCCCCAGCAGAGTCTTCAGTTATGTAATACGGTGAACTGACTTTATCGAAATGTCGCGGTAAGCAAGATTCGCCACCGACTTTTATTTATCCAAATTAACAGAAAGGCTAAAAGAACAGGAAAAACCTTTTAAATAAAAACTGAGTTCGGGGGGTAATTTATGCAAAGGGAAGGTGTAAGGCACCCTTTGCATCCATGGTTTTCCATGGGCTCTTAATTGCTTTGCTCTTTGAAACCAAAAGTTTAGAAATGTAGAAGAAGAAGAAGAAATAAGGACTTTAGCTCGTAAAATGAGCGTAGCCTTATTGAAGTTTTTTTAAGAAGAAGTGTAATAAAATAGATTTTAAAACCAGAGCAAAGCAATTAGGGGCAAATTACCTGGTTAGATGAAAAATGTTCTTTTATCCTTTCAGGGCTATCCCTACCATAGGAGGGTAGAGAAGTCCTTTTATTTGGAGGTTAAAGGGTCGTTGAATCATCGTTCGCCACAAGACTGTCCCTGCCATAGAGGGGCAAGTAGTCTAAGGGAAGGATCAGAATAGCCATTACTGTTTAGGCAACTAGAGGATACCTCAGCACTTCGTAGGCAACTTCGAGGGACGAGATCATATTAGCGAATCGAAGGCAACATCATTAGGGACGTATGATCTTAAGAATGAACCGAGGGCAACATTGCTGAGGTATCCTCGTATTCGAGGGACTTGGCTATTCTGCACTGAAAAACACAAGGCAACAGACAACAGGCAACAAGAGGGGTACCATAAAAGGTGTGTGGGTTCAATAATCACGTGATCAGATTCAGAATAATTTATCTTATAATTAATTATTCTAGGTTCAATTCAAGTTTCCACGCCCTAAATTACTAACCACGCAATAATAATATAATATATCACAGTTTAAGTGCCTTCAAGGCCACACAATACACCTAGGAAGCAGTTACATAATAAGCCATGGGGATGGGGGAGAAAAAGCAATAAAATAAAACCCCAATAATGCGTTTGACACAAGTAATAATCAAAAGAAAAATAAAATAGACTGAGTTATAGGGTTACCGACTAATCGAGCTTTGACCGACTGGTTAACCCTGAAAATTGGAAAAGGAAAAATAAACAGCAAAGGGTGAGTGTAGGCGGAGTTCATTGTCATTTGAAGGTAAACCCTAATTTTAAATAAAAGAAGCAAAATAATAAATATTTAAATAAAATAGGACTTAGCTTTTGATCTGATATGGTGCGTAGGCGGACGAACCCTGATGGTAACCCTGAAACTGCACAAAGAAAAAGAAAATTTCAGTGTAGGCATGATCTTCGCAAACCCTGATTAGGGCACAAGTTAATACTAGTTAATAGAATAAATAAAATTAATTTAATTAATTATTGGTTTTCAACCTAATTAATAAAATCGGTGAAAATAAAGCTTCGATTAAATATCTAATCCCAATGTATTTTAGTCAATGAATAAAAATTAACTAACAAATTAAACTAATGATTTAAATCAATTAAATTAATTTAAAACAATAAAAAACAAATTATTCAATAATAATTAAAATAAAATAAATATTTTTATTATGTTTTGAAAAAAAGTGAAGTTAAAAAAAAGGAATTTGTTTTTTTAAAGGAATTTTAACAAATAATATATATAATAAAACTAGTTCATGTAATAAAAAATAAAAAAAAAATTCCTTAACTTTTGATTCGGTGTGACGCATTAGCAAAGGAGTATGGTACGCCTGCATACTCAGGGACGTTGGATCAGACTGGGCAATGATCTGGTGGCAGCAAACGTGTAGACATACCATACGCATGTGAGGGAGAAACACAGGATCCACAGATTTTAAAAAAATCTGGCGCGCGCGAATGGATGAATGAGATGTTGCCACCTAATCATCTTCTTCGCGCCTCTGTCGTCTTAGACCTGAAAAACCCTTTACCTACAGACAACGTCCGTCGCTACATGACCTGCATATGCCCAATTCTCATACAAGCAATAAAAATTAATCGCGAAGCCATGGCTGAGTTCGTCCAACCTCCACAAACTCAATGGCACCTGCAATTTCCTTCAATTCGTCCTAAAACGAGAAACCCTCATTTAAGCATTCAAACCCTAACAATGGCATAATACTCAAACAGGCATATAAGAACGATTAAACCTCCAGAAATGTTCACAACATTATACTAATCACAAATATAGGTTCAAAACACCTTCATGATGCATGCAAAAGCGTAATCGAAAGCAAGAAAATTTGCACAAACCGTGGCCTCTGAGCGCGTGTTCTTGGTGTTTGAGACTTCGTTTATGATTGAGAATCAACCAATGATGCTCTGAGAACGTGTTAGAATCCTTAAATCTCCTGGAAGTCTCCCTTAAATCAAAAACCGAACTTGAGTTTTTGAGAGCTCAAAGGTTACATTTGACTGCAGATTTTTCATCCCCTAGCATTAGGTCAATAAAACTCGAAAAAATCTTGTTGAATCTTAAATTGCAATTTGGAAAATTTTGGTTCATGAAAGCTTCCAAATTTGGTCCAATTTTGATTCAATCTCTTCTAATTTCAATATGTACGAAATTATATTGATATTGAGACATTATTGGTGATTGAATTGATTCCCAATCATATCTTTTACCAAATATTTGATTTTCCTTTGACTTGCTTGATTTTAATTCTTTTTTAATTGAAATAAACAATCATAATAAATCAAATAAATCATATATTTTCGTGGCAAATGATTTTAGCACTCTTGGTTACTTGAAGATCAAGATTGGGCCAAAAAAAGTTGGGCCTCTTTGCAAAGAAATTCATTTTGAACCCTTTTCCTTCACATTTTCCTTCTCAAATTTGTCCAACTTTGACAAGGCATATCTCCCTCAATTTTTAAGGTATAGAGGAGTTTTAGGACATTCTAGAAACTTTGAAGAGTCCTCTAACCAATGTTTTTGGACTCATGTCAAAATAATTTTCCATGCTCCTGATATACTCTTTTGAAAAAGATGACTTTTGGTTGACTTTTGAAAGGGACCTATAATGTTTTGATCCATATCCCTTAAATGAAGCATTTTTAGACTTGGCATGTGAGAGACAAAATTGTAGGGAATTCAATTTCCTTCAAAATAAGCTTTGGATGGGAAATTTCTAATGTTCCATGTGGGAGTTATGGCTGGTCAAAGTTCAGTTGACTTTCTCCTATGAAAACCCTAATTTAGAAACTTTTGAAATTGTTGATTTCTGATCTTTCCTTGATGAACCATGATCAATTCTTGATCGAATGGTGAATTATACTTCAAAATAAAGATGTTGACAAAAAAATCAGGAGTTTTGACTGTACTTTGACTACAGTTGACTTTTAGGTCAAATCAGTCGACTGTTGACTTTCTGAGCAATTGAGTGATCAACTCTTTGAATTGAGCCCTGAATTTTGTCATGGAGGTAGTTTGAAACATCATAAACCATATGATATGTATTTGAGCCTTTGATTCATTGACTTTCTTTAGAGAAAGCAAAACCCTAATTCAGGAGTTCATTGTTTAGGAGAGTATGCCTTTGAGTCTTGAACTTTAGTATGAGCTTGAATAGGGAAATGAGATGGGAAAATTTTGGGGTATGACAGTGTTGATTATAGAGATTTGAACAAGGCTAGTCCGAAATATGACTTTCCTCTACCGCACATTGATATGTTGGTGGACAATACAACCAAGTTTGATGTTTTCTCTTTCATGGATGGTTTTTCGAGATACAATTAGATCAAGATGGTACCCAAGGACATGTAAAAAACAACATTCATCACACCATGGAGAACATTCTGCTATAGAGTGATGCCTTTTGGATTGAAGAATGCTGGTGCAACGTACTAGAGGGCCATGATGCCTTTGTTCCATGATATGATGCACAAAGAGATTGAGGTATATGTGGATGACATGGTTTCCAAGTCTCAATCAGAGGAAGAGCATATGGAGGATCTACTAAAGTTGTTTCAGTGTTTGAGGAAGCATCGTCTCTTCTTGAATCTAAACAAATGTAGTTTTGGTGTTCGTTCCGGAAAATTGTTGGGCTTCATTGTCAGCCATAAAGGAATCAAAGTAGATCCTGATAAAGTCAAAGCTATTCAAGAAATTCCAATACCAAGGACTGAGAAACAAGTAAGAGGTTTCCTTAGACGTTTAAATTATATCTCTAGGTTCATTTCCAATATGACTTCTACCTGTGAGCCAATCTTCAAACTATTAAAGAAAGATTAGGGATGTGTGTGGACCGAGGATTTTCAGAAGGCTTTTGACAGAATCCAGAGATATCTGCTTGAACCTATGATTTTGCTACCTCCTGTTGAAGGAAAGGCTCTGATTATGTACTTAACTGTGTTAGACCATTCCATGGGTAGTGTTTTGGGTCAGCAAGATGAGTCTGGAAAGAAAAAGTATGCCATCTACAATTTGAGTAAGAAATTCACTGATTATGAGTCACGGTATTTGTCACTTGAAAATAATTGTTCTGCCTTAGCTTGGGCTGCGAAAAGATTAAGACAATACATGTTGAATCATACTACTTGGTTGATATCTAAAATGGATCCACTCAAGTACATATTTGAAAACCCTGCGTTGACTGGAAGAATCACCTGCTGGCAAATGTTGTTATCTGAATACGATATTGAGTATTGTGCTCAAAAGGTTGTGAAATGTAGCATGTTTGCAGAGTACCCCACTCACCAACCGACTGAGGATCATCAGTCTATCAGAATGGATTTCTCGAATGAGGATGTGATGTATTTAAAATCAAGAGATTTTGATGAGCCGTAAGCAGAAGAAAGGCCAGAACCTGAATCCTGATGGGGTTTAGTTTTTGATGGAGCTTCTAATGCTCATGTTCATGGGGTTGGTTATGTTATTATCACTCCGCAAGGTTCACATATTCCTTTTACTGCAAGGACATGTTTTGATTGTACAAACAATGTTGTTGAATATGAAGCTTGTATTCTTGGCCTTGAGGAAGCCATTAATCTCAGAATCAAGAACCTTGATGTTTACGGAGATTCCGCACTTGTGATTAATCATATTAAAGGAGAATGGGAAACGCATCACTCTGGCTTGATCCCTTAAAAAGATTATGCTAGGAGGTTGTTGACATTTTTCAACAAAATTGAATTCCACCACATCCCTCGAGATGAAAATCAGATGGTCGATGCTTTAGCCACGTTGTCTTCTATGTATATGGTGTACTTTCCAAATGAAGTACCTCGGATAACGATTAGACGTCTTGATAGACCTACTCCCGTGTTTGCAGTTGGAGAAGTAACAGATGAAAAACCTTGGTACCATGAGATCAAGCATTTTCTTTTAACTCAAGAGTACCCACTTGGAGCATCAAACAAATATAAGAAAACCCTGAGGAGATTAGCTAGCAATTTCTTCATCAATGCTGATATTTTGGACAAGCGAAATTATGATATGGTCTTGCTCAGATGTGTGGATAGACACAAAACAGACATGTTAATGCATGAAATACATGAAGGTTCATTTGGTACCCATGCTAATGGAAATTCGATGGCTAAGAAAATGGTTCGAGCAGGTTACTATTAGCTGATAATGGAATCTGATTGCTATAAGTTTGTAAAGAAGTGTCACAAGTGTCAAGTATATACTGACAAGATTCATGTACCTCTGACGCTACTCAATGTTATCTCCTCTCCATGGACTTTCTCTATGTGGGGTATTGATATGATTGGGATGATTGAACCCCAGGCTTCGAATGGACATCAGTTCATTTTGGTGGCTATTGATTATTTTACCAAGTGGGTAGAAGCTGCATCCTATGCTAATGTGACTAGACATGTTGTGGTTAGGTTTATCAAGAACAACATCATTTGCAGATATGGTGTACCAAATAAGATCATCATTGATAATGGTTCAAATTTTAATAACACCATGATGAGAGAGCTTTGTGAAAATTTCAAGATTGAACATCACAACTCTTCTCCTTATCCGCCAAAGATGAATTGAGTGGTTAAGGCGGCGAATAAGAATATTAAGAATATTGTTTAGAACATGGTTGTTACGTACAAGGACTGACATGAGATGCTCCCCTTTGTTTACATGGATATCGTACATCTGTTCGTACTTCAACAGGGGCAAATCCCTTTTCTCTCGTTTATGGTATGGAAGCAGTGCTCCCCATCGAGGTTGAGATTCCATCACTGATAATTTTAATAGAAACAAAGTTATCTAAGGCTGAATGGTGTTAGAGCAGGTTCGATCAATTGAATTTTATAGAAGAAAGGAGAATGACAGCTTTGTGTCATGGCCAGTTGTACCATAAAAGAATGAAGAAAGATTTTGATAAAAAGGTTAGACCTCGTGTATTTAGAGAAGGCGGCCTCGTGCTCAAAAGGATCTTGTCTTTCAACTCCGATTCAAGGGGCAAGTGGACTCTCAATTTCGAAGGACCCTATGTTGTTAAGAAATCCTTCTTTGGCAGTGCATTAATTCTTGCAACTATGGATGGAGAGGAGCTCCCACGTTCTATGAATGCTGATGTAGTCAAGAATTACTTCGCCTAAATAAATAAAAGAACAACTCACTAAGTTGAATACCTGAAAGGGCGACTTAGGCAAAAATGAGCGTCTCGGTGGACTAAAAACCTAAAAAGGCGATCCAGGAAAAAGTTAGAGACATAAACAGAAGAAATCATTCCGGTGGATCAAAAACCTAAAAAGGCGGTCCAGGCAAAAGTTAGGGATTCATGGCAAGTAACTACATCAGACAAGACTTGATCGTTAGCAATTATCTCTTTGTCAAAAAAAGTTCAAAACGTTTTGACGGAAGCCTCTGCTCGAAAGTTCAAAGTTTTTAGGAAGGATAGGATCATTATATTTCAGTGTATCATTTCCATAAAATTACCATCTTCTAAACTTTGTAATCATCTATGGAGTCTAGCCATTTGCAGACTACCATTCCATTAATGAAAGTTTGAGCCTTTATCCAATTATTTGTAATCTTACTTCCTTCTGTTTCTTAAATGTCATTTATCATTGATATTAATTTTTGAAACAAAGAGAAAATTAAAATTTCAACAAACCTTTTTTAAAAATTATAAAGATGATTTATTTTTATTCTTGAGTATATCAAAAGGAGTACAAATGGTGACTGTGATGAATGTGAAAACATCAGGGTTGGTATCTCTCCAACAGGTTTGAGTATTATAAGTGCTGGCATCAATGTTGGCCTCCCAACTTTGTAATTCTTTGGGGAAGGAGAAATTTATTCTGAGCTATCAAGAAGGTTGCTGTGTGGGCAACTCTCTTTTCAGGAATCTCGTTGTGATATGAACTTGTGTCCCTATTGATGTTCTCGCTTGAGACATGCTTGACTGTACTCCTGTGTATTTTAATATGTATTAAGTTGTTTCTTGTGTTTGTTTTGGC
The DNA here is from genome assembly GCF_029867415.1 of Vicia villosa. Taxonomy (NCBI): domain Eukaryota; kingdom Viridiplantae; phylum Streptophyta; class Magnoliopsida; order Fabales; family Fabaceae; genus Vicia; species Vicia villosa. The sequence continues at coordinate 149,794 of NW_026705723.1, read as the reverse complement.
AGCATATGCATCATAACATACATGAAAAACAGTCATACATCCAATATGCATTTATGTGTTAACACAAATTTTACTCTCACCAAAGTCCTCTTTCATCTAGAGAGCCTCTAGGCAAAGAAGTGTTCATTTTCTTTAGCTTCCCACTGAATTCGTTCCTTGTAACACCCCATTTCTACCCGGCAAATATATATAAATCAGAGTTTTTCAAAATTTCTCAATAAACAAATGAGGCGTCACATAATCAAAACAAAACAAATCACCTCGTCGCATAAAGCGGATACATAGCACCTTTGAAATAGAATAACTTATTTTATTAAAACACAGCGGAATCACTTAAGAATGTATTCAATAAAATATCTTCAGTTAACTTATCATTTTGTTCAACCAAGATAACACAATTAAACAGCAACATCATGAATGACATAAATCGTTCCCCCTAGAGTGCTACGTATCAGAGCGACAACCGACTCGAGTAACGACAACTAAATCTTCATACTTGAATACCTGCACGTTACCAATATAAAGGCAACGGCGAAACAAGAGAAAAGGGTGAGAAATCAAATCATATAAGTGGGCGTATGATAAATTGCATGCTAGGATTTAGACATATAAAATCATCACCTCACAAGTATCAATAGCTACTATACACATCATACTTCTACAGTTCATTAGTCTCACATACTTTTCATCACACAACAAGTCATAATCATGTAAATAGTATCCTCTAATAAATTTCACATATTCAAGTAAGCACAAAATTCAATAGTATAATACTCAAAAGATTCAATACTATTATCCCAAATATATACACAATCCATCATTATCACATATTCACACGTTTAACCAATTATATATCAAAACCTCACCAATTTCAATTATCACATCTCATGTACACATGACAATCACATAAATGCATATATTCAAACATCACTTAACCTCAATGTGACTCAATGCAAGACATGTGACTCTATGCATGTGGTACCCAATGTGGATCCAAAGTTCCACCGCTTCCGATTCATATAGAATCTAGCCACGCATCAGATCCGGACAAGATCAAAGCCACCAAATGTAAACATATAGTTTACCGCTTTCCGAATTCACTCTAGAATTCAAGCCCCGCTTTTGTTTCAAAGCAAACCACCTTTGTTTCAAGGCACACCATGACATGAATGCATGTATAATATTGACAAACATATGCAATTAAGATCATCTCTACCATCTTAATATTTAGCATATCACAATAATTCAACTCGATGAATTATCCACCAATTGTACACAACATTCACAACACATACATATCATTCACATATAAAAGGCCAATTAATCAATTACGATTCACAAAATCCAATTAACACTAGTAACCATACTATCTCATGTTAATTCTCATTTTGCCAATTATATATGAACATACACATTTAAAATCAAGCAATTAATCATTAAAATTAATGCTATCCAACTACCCACAGAGAATCAATATCAAAACAACATCATTGACATAATAATATATATTTCTCAACATACATATTCAAGTCAAAACACAATTACGGATAAATTCTCAAAATATCGTAATTTACCGACAAACCAAATAGTTGATCTAATTTCAAATTGTATTCTAATCAATTAAACACATTGAAATTAATTCAACTATTAATTTAATCAACCAATTAATAATCACACTATATTAATTTAATTCATTTCTATTTCTACTCCATTTCCAATTTCTAGAATTCTATTGCTCAAGACCATTTTTATTGAAAAGAATATCGCGCTAACTTTCTAACGCTTCGAACGGGGATTCAAACGGAGTTGCGGTTTAAAAGATATGAATTGTTAAAGTTCCAATGAAAAAGAAAACACTGACACTATACACTAACAACTCTAAACATGTCAAAATTACTCAAAACAAACAAAAGTATGACTCTTAGTAATTCAAAACAACTCTAACAACTTTATTGTCAACTCTAACAACTCTATTGACAGATTTAATAACTCTATTGACAACTCTATTAGCAACTCTAACAACTCTATTCAAATTAAAATAATTTAAATTAGCTTATTAATCTAATTATTTATCTCTAATTCCAAAACTCCTAAAATTATTACAAATAATATTAATTCCAATTCAATTATATTCTATTCCTAAAATGTGTGTCAATTTCTATCACAAAACCAATATTTATTTATAAAAAAAATATTTAAATTAAAATCCAATTTCGGTCGATTCGTAAAATATCACAATTTCAACAAAATAACACCACCATGTTAATCTACTAATTAAATTTAGCTACCACGTAAATTTTCATCAAATTCCGGTCAACTAATTATACCGCTTAATTCGGCTATTTCGATCAAATGGGACTGTTTTGCATTATATAAAAGAACAACACATAATTGATAGCATAGAAGGCAAAAGTAGTATACACGTAGCAATTAAAACAAAGTGCCAGAATACCATAGAATATAATGAAACACAAATATCCTAGCTTAAGTGAGTAGTCCATTTCCATTTTACATCATGTCACTATATATGTTCATTTCAAATAGCACTAGAAAACATAAAATAAATTACATAATATAAATTTGAAAACAGGAACTAAACAAAATCACAACACACATAATGGTATGGCTATGAAACGAAAATGAAGGCTAAGTGGTCAAGGCACAATTGCCAAACGCTGACCGTCACTACACTGTGCGCAACATATATATTGTTTCTAAGCTTCCGACTGGCAATGAATCATCCACAGTTTCACACAGCATATATATAAATATTGTTAACAGAACAACAACTTAATTTCCAGATTTTCATAAACAAATTCTATTTCTTTTTAGCAACCATCAACACAAGATAATGCAATAAATCTACACACCCAATTCCCACATACAATTGTTCATAAGCCCCATTATAGGAAGAGAACCCCACCCTTACCTTATTCAATGGAAGCACTCAATGGGTCTCTAATTGCATCTTTAATTGACACCATGGATGAAAAATCTTCAAGTCCCTTCTTCTTCTCCATAGTCTTGCCTCTTTCTCTTCAAATCTTGTTTTCTCCCAAAATGACAACACTACTCTTTCTCATCTCTAAAACCCTAATTTTATTATTTCAATTGGGCTTAGTTAACACTTTCTCTTCACCTTCAATTTTAGGCCCAATAAAATAAATAATTCCAATTAAATCAAAATATCACTTTTATTAATATTCCAACAATATAATAAATTCCGACTTGTAAATAATATTATTCTTAATATTATTTTCCGACTATCCGACTTCAATTTATATAATTCCAAATACGCCCTTAAATAACACTGACAATCCAAATTCGACTAAATAAAATATTTAAATCCTTCAATAATTTAATTAACCAATTTAATTAAATTTGGGGTGTTACATTCCTCGTGGATGATGTGTATTTTAGTACTTCTGTTCAACTTATTTGTGAATAAAAAATCCGGTGAGTTACGCCCTAACCTGATCCAGTCTTGTTGACAATTTCTTTCCATTTGTTCTTGGATTGAATTTTGGTCACTGGATTATCCTTAATGAGATTGTGCACTTATGATTGCACCCTTGGTTCTGAATGACAAGTTTTGTTGCTATATTCTTGTTTGTTCGTTCACCTTCAGTAAAAGTTGGTGTATCCTTTGTATCTACATCTTTAGTAAAAGTCAATGTTTAGATCTTTTCCTACCTTAAGTAAAAGTCGGTAGCTCACCTTCAGTAAAAGTCGGTGCATCCTTTGTATCTACGTCTTAAGTAAAATTCGATGTTTAGATCTTTTCCTACCTTTAGTAAAAGTCGGTAGCTCACCTTCAGTAAAACTTAGTGTATCCTTTGTATATACATCTTCAGTAAAAGTCGATGTTTAGATATTTTCCTACCTTTAGTAAAAGTCAGTAGTTCACCTTCAGTAAAAGTCGGTGTGTCCTTTGTATCTACATCTTCACTAAAAGTCGATGTTTAGATCTTTTCCTACCTTCATTAAAATTTGGTAGCTCTGTAATACGGTGAACTGACTTTTTTATCGAAATGTCGCGGTTAAGCATGAGTCGCCACCGACTTTTATTTTATCCAAACAAGTTAGAAAGGCTAAAAGAACAGGAAAAACCTTTTAAATAAAATAGGGTTCGGGGGGTAATTATGCAAAGGGAACGTGTAAGGCACCCTTTGCATCCATGGTTTTCCATGGGCTCTTAACTGCTTTGCTCTTTGTTTTCAGAAATGTAGAAGAAAAAGAATAGGGACTTTAGCTCGTGAATGAGCGTAGCCCTTTTGAAGGTTTATGAGAAAGAATATGAAAAAATATTTTTAGAGCAAGGCAAAGCAATTAAGGGCAATTACCTTATAGTTTGAAAAATGGAGTTCTTTTAGCCTTTCAGGGTGAAAGGGTCTATCCTTGCCATAAGTGGGCAGGAAGCCCTTCATTTGGAGGTTGAAGGGTCATCGCTTTATCGTTCGCCATAAGACTGACCCATACCATAGAGAGGCAGGTAGTCTAAGGGAAGGATCAGAATAGCCTTTCGTTTAGGCAACCAGAGGATACCTCAGCCTTTTCGTAGGCAACTTCCGAGGGTCGAGATCATTTTTAGTGTATCGAAGGCAGCATCATTAAGGACCATGATCTTTAATTCGAGGGACTGACTATTCTGCAAAAAAAACACAAGGCAACAGGCAACAAGCAACAGAGAGGTTTACCCAAAAGTGTGCGTGTGTGCACCAATCACGTGATCATGTTCAGTTATATTATCTTGTAAATTTAAGTGATGTTAATTCAGTTAACAAGTTGCACTCCCTAGAACCACAACAATTAATATTAACAGTGATAATGGGGGAAGGGAAATTGCAACCAGCGGAGGAGAGGGGAATCGAAACCAGCGGGATAAAATAAGACAAATAGGTTTGAAACAAGTAATAATACAATTGAGATTAGGGTTTAGGGTTACCGATATCGACGCTCTGGCAATTGACAAACCCTGAAAAAAGTGAAAAAATAGCAAACGGAAATAGGGTGAGTGCATTATCGGTTCGGCCATAAACAGGGCTAACCCTAATCAATAAAAATCAATAAAAAGTAAAAATACGAGAAAGGGAAAGAATGCTTAGCTTCAATTGACGAAGGTTGATAGGCAAAGGTTTGCCTCGAGCCTTGAAGCATTGACCCTGACCATCAGAGAATTGGCAAAGAAAAAGGAAAAGAAATGAATTTAGGAGAAATTCTACGTGCGAGGAAATTAAACCCTAATTAAACAAAATAAAAGGTAAATAATATTAACAAAAAAAAGGGGGTTTAGAACTTAGCTTCGTTCTTTTGACGTGGCGCGTAGTCGGAGTGTATTGGATGAGTCAACCCTGAAAAGAAATACAAAACGAAAATATTTAGTGTAGGGTTATCCCTCGTAAACCCTAATTAAGATTCAAATTGAATATAATGATAAATTGACTTAATTAATTATTGGTCTTGCGACCTAATTAATTAAATCGGGACAAGAAAATTAAATCTAATGTAAGAAATAATCTTTATGAATTTTTGGAGTTAAAATAACATAAATATGAATTTTGAATATATATAAATACTTAAATATAAATTAAATAAAAGAAAAAAATAAATATGTAGTTAAAATGTTTTAAATGAAATAAACATAATATATAAATATATATATATATATATATATATATATATATATATATATATATATATATATATATATATATATATAATGTAATAATAAATATTAATTATAAAAAGAAAGATAATAAGTATATGTGATTTTAATAAATAAAATAAATAAATTATTAATTATATAAAAAGATTTTAGAAAATAATATATATAATAGTTTTGTATTATATAAAAAAAAAGAATTTAAAACAAAAATATATATGTATGTATAATATATATAAATAAGAATAAAAGGAGTTGTGTAATAAAAAATAAAAAAATTTGCAAAATTCTTAGCTTGTGATTCTGTGTGGCGTGTCTGGAGGGTGTATGATGCACATGCGCTTCCAGGTACGTTGGATTTGATGGATTGAAGATCAAGTGGCTGACAGACGAGGGTGCATGGCAAGCTGGTGCATCATGACGCGTGGGATCCGAGGGCACCTCCCTCCACTTTCGCGCGCTGGTTCGTTTGAATGGGCCAATCAGACTGCGCCACGCAGTCATCTTCCCCACAGATTTTCTGCAATTCACCTTTTACAGCGCATATTACCAAAGCGCTGTAAAAGCTCCAATCTTTTATACCTGCGAAAAATAGCGAATCCTACCTAGAGCAGATATAAATTTTTCGCGAGGGCACCATCATGTTCGTATGGTCCTCACGAATCTAACCATGGTCTCGATTTGACCAAATTCTACCAGTACAAAAAAGCCCTAAAAACAAGCTTGAACCCTAATTATGGTATCTCACTCGAGACAGCATAGGAATGTAATTAGAACTCCAGAATCAATCCACTCATCAATATAAACATGAATATGCAATCTTAAATCAAATGAGGATGCTTGTAATATGCAAATCGAGCAAAATTTAAAAACGACAAACTGTGAGGATTTGCGACGGATTCAGAGAGTTAGGAACTTGGGGGAGGATGGAGACACACTCAAAGATGCCCTGGGAATCAGTCTTGATCGGTAGCAACACTTGAATCGACCTCAATCTCAGAATTGACCCTTGAGTTTTTGCTTGATTTTTTGAACTCGGATTTGAGGCTCTTTGTTGCAGAATTTCCTCCCCTAATGCTTTGTCTTAGTTTAGTACTTATAGGTGTGTGATTAGGGTTGATCAAAACAGAAAAAATCTCTTTCAATCAATTAATGGAAATTTGATTGAAATATGATTTTGAAAGTTTCTAATTATGGCCAATATTGATTCAATCTTTTCCCAATTACCTATGCACAAAATTATACTGATTTTGAAGCATATTTGATGATTAAAATAAATCCAAATCATATCTTTTATAAAATATTTGATTTTCTTCTAATTTACATGATTTTAATTCTTTTTAATTGGAATAAAAAATCAAAATAAATCAAATTAATCATATATTTTCGTGGCAAAGAGATTTTGGGCTCTTGGATACTTGGGGACCAAGATTGAATCAAAATAGCTTAGGCCCATTTGCAAAAATATTCAAATTCTTTCACATTTTTCCCTCCAAAATAGCTCAACTTTGACAAGGCCTATTTCTCTCAATTTTTGAGGTATGGAAGTGTTCTAGGACTTTTTAGAAACCTTAGAGAGTCCTCAAAAAGCTCCTTTTAGTTTCATCTCAATTGAGTCTACCATGTTCAAGTTATGAGCTTTGAGAAAAAACGACTTTTTTGCGATCCTTTAGAAGGACCTGTAATGTTTTGGCTCATATCTCTCAAATGAAGTATTTTTTGCCTTGGCATGTGAGAGACAAAATTGCAGAGAATTCAATTTCCTTAAAATTGAGCTTTTGATGGAAAATTTCTGATGTTCCATGTGAAAGTTATGGCTGGTCAAAGTTCAGTTGACTTTCTCCTGTACAAACCCTATTTTGGAAACTTTTTGATTTGATGATTTTTGATCTTTCCTTGATGAACCATGATCAATTCTTGATCAAATGGTGAATGATACTTCAATATGAGGATCTTGACAAAAAATCAGGAGTTTTGACTTTACTTTGACCACAGTTGACTTTTAGGTCAACCTAGTCGACTGTTGACTTTCTGAACATTTGAGTGACCAATTCTTTGAGATGAGACTTGATATTTGTCATGGAGATTGTGTGAGATGTATTGAACCATATGAGATGCCTTGGAACCATTGATTCACTGATTTTCCTTTGAATAAACCAAACCCTAGTTTCAGAGCCTTGCATAGGAGAGTGTGTCTTGGAGCTTTATGTATTGATTTGGATTTGTATAGAAGAAAATGTATGGGCAAATTTTGGGGTATGACAAGCTCACCTTTAGTAAAAGTCGGTGTATCCTTTGTATCTACATCTTCCGTAAAAATCAATGTTTAGATCTTTTCCTACCTTCAGTAAAAGTCGGTATCTCACCTTCAGTAAAATTCGGTGTATCTTTTGTATTTACATCTTTAGTAAAAGTCGATGTTTAGATCCTTTCCTACCTTCATTAAAAGTTGGTAGCTCACCTTCAGTAAAAGTTGGTGTATCCCATGTATCTACATCTTTAGTACAAGCCAATGTTTAGATTTTTTTTACCTTAAGTAAATGTCGTTATTTCAGCTTCAGTAAAAGTTAGAGTATTCTTTGTGGCTTTTACCTTTTGTAAAAGTTGGTAGCTCTGGTCATCGATTGTGACTTGGTGATTTTCTATCCTTAACATTTCGATAAGGTGTTTTCCCCACTGGAGTTTGCTTTCCTAGTGGATTTATGTCTTCTCCGGTGGAGTCCTTTGTCTGTTTCCCGGTGTGGCTGTGTTTCTCTCTGAACGCATTCATTACCATTGCATAATATCTTAGGTTCAAAAATTGTGTATTACATATTTCAGTCTCTTCAATCGCGTCAAAACAAAGATTTCAATCCTCGTGTCTCTGGATAGAAGAAAATTAAATAGGGGCATATGTCATACCCCAGTTTTTTACCCAAATTTTATCCATTCATTTGCATTCCAATTATTAATTAAGATCATAATCTTGAGGGTTGTTCTTTTGGTATTGTGCTTACATTATCTTTAGGGGGGACCATAAAGTACCTATCTTTTAGCTTGTATATATATTACACTAACCAAAATACAAAAATATGTCTTTGTCTTTCATTGTTTTTTATGCAAGGTAGGTGTTGAATCAAGTGCATCCACACTGTAGCGGTGAAATTGGTGAGACTAGATTCATTGAAAGACTTAGCTCATTTTTTAACAGAGTTGCCACCACGCTTTATTGTTTCCAAAAAGGAATGGGTGAAAGAGCGAATAAAACCCACAAAAGTTTTTAAAATCAAAACTAATAAACTTATCAGAGATCTGGCTACAGAGGGTTTATTATACAAGGGGAAGGTTTTAAGCACCCCCTCATATCCATGGTACTCCATGGGAACCTCGATAAGACATCGCATCTTAGGCCTACATACCCCTTTAACAATAGGGAAGTCAGAGCTTTTGTAGTTCCTCTTAAAAAGGAAAAAAAATAAAAGGGGGCCAAAGTGGCCAAAATCTTTTTGGGTGTGAGCTTTAAAATACTCACAAGCTTTTAAAAGAGGGTTAAGCTTTAAAATAGGCAAAATACCCTTTTCGGTCCCTTATGTTAACCTCGGGGTTCATTTTGGTCCCATAACTTCAAAAAGTGTCACATTGGTCCCTTACCTCTTCAAAAGGTGTCATTTTAGTCCTTTTTGTCACATTAGCGACGAAAAACTCAAAAATCGGTCGCTATTTCCGTCGCTAATATGACAAAAAGGACTAAAATGATACCTTTTGAAAAGTTAAGGGACCAATATGACACTTTTTGAAGTTAAGGGACCAAAATGAACCCTGAGGTTAACATAAGGTACCAAAAAGGGTATTTTGCCTTTAAAATACTTAACAACTTTAAAAGGGGATTAGGCTTTAAAATACCTAATAAGTTTAAAATGTTAAGCTTTAAAATACTTGACAATTTTAAAACAAAAAGGGACCAAAATTAAAATACAAGGTCAATGGGTTAGGAGAAGTTTCACCGTGAATAATTCTTCTCTTAACACCAAGGTTTAAAAACAAAAGACCAAACTTTAACAATACAAAGGTCAACGGACTAAGAATAGTTTCACCGGGAATAATTCTATTCTTTAGTACCAAGGTTTAAAAATAAGAAGAGTTTGGTTAAGCTTTAACAATACTAAACCATTAAAATAAGTGAAAAGCTTTAACAATACTTGACACAAAAATAAAAGAGATTGGAAAAGAGTTTGAGTACCTTTGACAACTTAGTCAATACCATTCCCATCCTTTTGGACAAAACAACAAACTTAAGCAATTAACAATAAACCTCAAGTGTGTGTGTGTGTGTGGGATATCATGTGACACAAGAACAAACAAGTGAGTATGATAATCAATAAATAAGAGAGATGGATGTATCTAAACCCTTCGATTCAAACTCATGTATGAATGATGATTGATTGATATGATAAACAAACATGGGGTTAGATAAACAATACATAAGATGAATTAACAAGATAATGATTAATAACAATTAAGTATAAAACATGGATTAAATAAAAAAGAATGTACAAGATAACAACTTAATTAATCATAGATAAATAAAGATCAACATGTTTTTGGATTAGGGTTTTAAACCTAAGGTTTTTTGAATTAGGGTTTAAACCTAAACACCTAAACCTAATTGATTTTAATTGTTAAATATCAATTTCTTTAAGAGAAATGGTCTAAGGGGACATGAAGAAGTCAAAGACCTTCTATTCTAACCCTAAACAAATATGTACAAAAATACACAAAGTTCATATTAAAGAAATAATCAAAACAAAACAATTTTTAGTTGATATTTCAATATAAAAAGACATGTTTTTTGATTAATTTTTAAATGATGATAAAATAAATATTTTTTGAGTTATTTAAACATGGTATTAAAATACACAAAGTAAACAAATCAAACAAAAAAGAAGGTATTAAAAAGGATTAATTTAATATTTTTCAATAGTTTTTCAAAGTTTAATAGAAAAGTGAAATAAATGGGTGATAAAAAATTAGACTTTGTCTTCAATGGGGTTTGAACCCAGGCCCTCTCTATTGCAACACAAAACACTAGCCATTGAGCCAAACGCGTGCATTTGATCATAGAGCCCATTCAGTTTAACATAACACTTAATCAAAGAGTTAAAGTATGAAAAAAAATAAAACAAAAGGTCTGGGGCGAGGGGGATTCGAACCCCAGACCTAAGGGTCAAGCGCGCTATGTACAAGAGTGGGAACCAAGTGTGCTGAAACGATGTATTCGTTTAGCAAATACACACCATTCAATATATTTTAAAAACGCGCGCTAAATGGGATTTGAATTTCCCAGCAACTTCATCTTCTTCGTTGCAACTCAACAACAACAACCATGGCCATTTTCAAACTTTGCCAAATATTGATTAATTTTAAAAAAGTAAGACACTGATATGATTAGAATTTCATCACGAATTCAACAATGTAGTTAACTTATATTAACTCAACTTAAAACATATGAATTTCTGGATTTCGCTCAAGAACCCTAGAATTAGAAATCAAAATTAAATGCTCAAACCAAACTGTTAAGCCCTAAAAGTTTAGGGCTATTATTCCCTACATGCTTCTAAGCATTTTGGTAACAAGAAACAATCAAATTGATGCCTAAACAGATATGCACGAACTCAAGTAAAATACCTCTGAAAGTGAGGATCAAACTCTTACTTGGAGGTGTTTCTGGGCTGCCAATTCAATTTGGAATCCTTTAGTGATGTCCAAGGAAGCTTTCTGGGCCGTTAAACTGAATTGATCACTGCTCCTTCTTCAAACCCGATACCACCTACAAACACAAAAAGTTATGGCTGGAACTTGTAGTTCCAAGTGTTACAGATCTAAAACAAGTGTTTGGATAGCTTCTAAATGATGTTTAGAAGGTATCCAACACAAAAGGCTAGAAAACGCACGAGTGAAAATGAAAATCACAATTTTGGTTTACAAGGTGCTTTAATGGAGTTTTTGAAAGATGATTTTTGGTTCTATGTATTTGGTAAGTGTTTGGATGTTATGGATAGCTTCCAAATGATAAATAGAAGCTATTTGAAAGGTTGATTTGAATGGTAAGTGTTTGGTTTTGGTTTTGACAAGTTATGAGCTTACATGAAGCTTTAATGGAGGAAAAAATATGATTTTTGGTTAGGGGAGTTTTGAGGTGTTATGGAAGTTATAGACAGCTTCCAAATGGTATTTAGAAGTTGTCTAGAGTGTTGGTTAACACCCAGAACTTTTGGAACTCAAAATCACCATGAAAATGCAAAGATGAGAAAAATGAGAATTTCAAGTGATAAGTGACTTGGAGAATTCTGGTCTCATTGATCAAAGGAGTGATGCCCTCTATTTATAGACAAGATTTACGGTTTGTGGAGGGAAAAAACCCAGAAGTTTGAAGCTCACATGTGATCTTGTACCATCTTGATTGTTTGTGAAGAAATGAGAAAGTTATGGTTCCCATGGTGAGGTACAATCTTTAAGCATGCTTGCAAAGCTTTGATTTGATATTGGAGACTTGCTTGTGGGAATTGAATTACTTTTAGTACAGAAGAAACAATGTAGAGGCTCAATGCATTGACTTTGTAAATAAAGCTAGCTTTTTCAGAATGGAAGTGGTGACTTTAGTTCATAAATGGCATGAAACTTGGACAATGCATAAAACATTTGGTCCATAGCTCAAAAGAATGTGAAATATTCTGATTATGGCCTCTTAAACAAGTTAAAATGGCTGTACTTGAGATATTCCCACTGATTTGCAAGAATTTTGGACTTTGTTCTTCATGCTCTTCATGAAAAATGCTTCATTTCAAGTGTTCATGGTGCCTTCTTCACAAAATCATATCTCATGGATGGAGCCATGGATTTTCATGCTACGTATCTCTTTATAAAGCGCTTGCTATATACTTCAATTCACTTGTTGAAAGTTTCCTCAAACTCTTTTTGGATCATTGAGAAAAATGGTCATAAAGTTAAGAAAAAATCCAAGTAAAACACTTGAAAATTTCTCTAAGTCTTTTGAAAATTATCTTCTTAATTCCATATCTCTCAAAATAATCATTTTTTTGCAAAAGGTTCCAATGTGATAAGTTGTTTGTTTTGCCAAGATCTACAAGTTTCATGTTGGGAGATTTTTGAGTTTGTAGGCAATATTTTGAGTTCCCAAAATTAGGTCAAAATTCACTTAAAACCTTAATTTTGACTTTTTGATTCTTGATGAATTCTTTGAATTTTCTTTGATCAAATGTCTTCAATATCCATATGATGATGATTTGGATCCTTAAAAGTTCATGGTTGACTATTTTTCTTAAAAGTCAAAGGTTGACTTGCATAGTTGGCTTTTTCCAAATGAACTGCAGTTTTGTGATTTCCAAATGAATCAAGCTCTCCTCTTCAAATGAATGGTATGAATGGACTATAATGTTGATTTATATGCCCTTGAATCATATTTTGAGTCTTGGAACCATCTCTTGATTAAAAGTCAACCCTCTAGTGAAATTAAGTAAAAATCCCTAATTGGAGCTTCTGATGAACTTGAAGGTGATTGATCTTGCATTGACCCATATTTGGACCTTGGTATTGATTAGAGAATCCCTTGAATCATATAATAATGTTGGGTTTCTTTGTGGGCCTCAAAAATCTAATTTGCCCAGTCTCTTCTTGACCAATCTCCTGTCTTGGGACACAAGCAACAAACAACAATTTTTTTGTATTTTTGTTAGCAAATTGTAAATGTATGATGATTATAATGACAATGATGATCCTAATATTTAAGATATGGTGGGATCTCAGCGGTCAAAAATTGGGGTGCAACAACTGCCCTTATTTAAGTTCCTGATACCTGATGATGGGAAGATGGAATCTTCGTCACATCATGGTAGGAGGGACTTAAATACAAAAGATAGAACAATTTTGGACCTTGAGAGCCCACATGCATGATATGAAAACAACATATATTTTTGTTTTTTTACATGGAACAAACAAACAGACAACATCCTTCCCTTAAACTGGGAGGAAGGAAATATACCTACTGGGGACATATGATAGACAGTCCCTGACACTCGGGAACTGGACAATGTCACAGACTTTGGTAAATTCAGGATTCTCACATAATGAACCAGGTGTAAATATTATTCCTTTTGACACAAAAGAAGGGTTATGGATTCACACATAACACATCACCAGGCTATGGATTCTCACATAACGAGGTAACAAAAGAAGGGGTTCTGGATTCTCTCAGAACAAAAGGGGTCAATTACGGATTCTCTTGCAATGACAAAGATATGTTATGGATTCACACATAACAATAATAACACCAAGCTATGGGTTCACACATAACTAGGTTCACTCTTTTCCATAGGTTGAATTCTTATGCTGGAGAAGAAAATCAATGGGTTTTCTCAACGAATTGTCTCATACGCTGGAGAGACTCACCATCCATAAAATAGATAAATAACTTCAACATGAACTATCTTGACGCTGGAGAGACCAACCATTCATAATAACTTTAACATGATCTGTCTCGACGTTGGAGAGACCAACCATTCATAATAACTTTAACATGAACTGTCTCGACGTTAGAGAGACCAACCATTCATAATAACTTAGGTTCTTCAATAGACTGTCTTCATCATTTATGGTGAAACTTCTATAGTGAACTGTCTTCTTACTCCGAGAGACTAATCACTTGCAAAATTAGGTTCTTCAACAGACTGTCTTCGTCATCCTGAGAAGGCCAACCATCTATTGTGAAACTTCTATCATTCCCAAACTTCTTTGCTGGAATATCTTTCTCGCTCCATAGAGACTATCATCTTCTTTCAAGAAGGAAATAGGGGATACACAAGCTGCTCAAATAAAGAGACCATTACTTGTTGTCAGGTAAATTTCAATGGTAACTGCGGGGGATATTAATCCAACTTTCTGGGGAACCACAACCAGGTTCATTTTTTTGAAAATATTAGGGATGCATATCCTGCAGGGGAAGAAAATACTCTTCAAATCAATCTTCTTTATCAAAGGATTCATTGCGAGAAGAAAACTCGTTGAAAAAGGGAACACATTTCGAGAAGAAAACTCATCCTTGGCTGGAGACAACTTGTGTCAAGACCTAGCTGCTTTGTAGGGACGAAATGTGTTGGTGCTTTTGTTTCTCGTTTCGAGAACCAACTCTTCTGGGGACTCTGGGTCAACATTCACTTCTGTATTCAAGAGTTTTAAGAAAATGTTCTATCTTTTCATTTATTTTGAAAAATAACTTTTGACTTTGTTTCAAATCTATTAATTTCAAAAACAAAATTTTGCAAGATAGAATGAAATAAAAATTCCAAGAAATGAGATAAGGCTCAAATTTTAATTAATGGAATGGTAGTCTGCGAACGGCAAGACTCCATGGATTACAAAGTTTTGAAAATGGTAATTTTTACAAGAAAGGGTACACTGAAATACAATGATCACTAGTCCCCCTATCAACTTTGAATATCAAGTGTACGCTGACGTCGGTTGAGAGTCTTCATAAAATCTTCAGGATGGTCAGGTGATACCGGATGTGGTTACTTGCCATATTCCCTAATTTTTGTATGAATTGCCTTTGCAGGTTTTCAATTCATCGGGGTGTTTTCCTTTTCTTTTTTTGTCTCTAATTTTTTCCTGGACCGCCTTTTCAGGTTTTCAGTCCACCGGAATGCTCATTTTCGCCTAAGTCACCCTTTCAGGTTTTCAACTTAGCGAGCTCTTCTTTTTTCCCTTTTTTTAGGCGAAGTATTTCTTGACCATATCGGTATTCACGGGACGTGGGAATTCTTCACCATCCATAGTCGGGGGAACCAAAGCACCACCCGAGAAGGCTTTCTTGACAATGTATGGGCCTTCATAATTGGGAGTCCATTTGCCCCTGGGGTCTGGTTGAAGAGGTAATATCTTCTTGAGCACAAGAACGCCTTCCCTGAATCTTCGAGGTCTAACGTTCTTGTCAAAGGCTTTCTTCATTCTTTCTTGGTAAAGCAGACCGTGGCATAATGTAGTCATTCTTTTTTCTTTGATAAGATTCAACTGATCATATCTAGCTTGACACCATTCAGCTTCTGATAATTTGGCTTCCATCAAGATCCTTATGGAGGGAATCTCAACCTCTATCGGGAGTACGGCTTCCATGCCATATACTAAGGAGAAAGGTGTTGCCTCAGTCGAAGTGCGAACTGTAGTACGGTACCCATGCAGAGCAAGAGGGAGAATTTCATGCCAGTCTTTGTAAGTCACAACCATCTTCTGGACAATCTTCTTAATATTCTTGTTAGCTGCTTCTACCGCTCCATTCATATTAGGACGGTAGGTAGAGGAATTGTGATGCTCAATCTTGAACTCATCACACAACTCTTTCATCATTTTATTGTTCAGATTGGAACCATTATCAATAATGATTAAATTGGGTACGCCGTAGCGACAGATGAGATTGTTCTTGATAAATCTTACTACCACTTATCGAGTAACATTAGTGTAAGAGGCAACTTCGACCCATTTGGTGAAGTAATCAATGGCAACCAGAATAAAACGATTTGCATTTGAGGCCTTTGGTTCAATAATTCCAATCATAAGTGCTTCCTTTTGCAAAATATTCTCCTTGACATCACCAACAACTTTTATTCACAACTCGAGAAGATATTTTGTGAAGAAAGTCATCAAAAGATAGAAGACATTATAAGTCTCCTTTGAAAGTTAAGGAATTGTGTACTAACTTCAAAGAATCATAACTTGGCCAATTTTCATCATCTTGAGCCCATTCTTCTTGCATAGTGTCTTGAGTGAGTCTACTTTGATCCATTTTGAGAAGTTATAACTTTTGATTCAAGACACCAAATGCAAACTTTCTTGGCACATTGTAAAGCTTGCAAGTTCCTCTTTTCAAAGATACCAAGATTGTATCATAAAGGTCCCTACACAAGTTGCCCCATGAATTCAAAGTTGGTACCTTGAAGATGAAGCAAGCCCATGATCAGTTTGGTCAATCTCCAAATTACTCAATTTTAATCCAATGTGGCAGACATTTTTGCTCTTAAACATGTTTAGCAACCTTCCAGAAGGAGTTTAGTGCTTCGAAACTCAAGTTTTGGTTGTGTTTTGAGTGAATTACAAGTCACACTTCTCTTGCTTTGACCTCACACGAAATCACTCAATTCTTGATAATTTCACACGCTTTTTGATTCCATCAGCTTCCCTATAAATAGAGGATCATTCTCCTCTCATTTCTGAAGCTTAGAGAGACAAAAAAACCCCTGATTCAAGCACACGAACTCCATTTTCCAGAGCTTCCAAGTTGAACTTCTACAGGTAAATTCCTCCACCAATTCTCTACAAATTTGTGGCAATAATGTAGCTCTCATCACTTTGATGCTCGTCGTATGATTTATTTCTAACTGGAAGTGGTTTATGCTCATGTATTTTCCAATACCCTTTCAAATGATCTTCTGGTTTTTTCCAAAACGATTGAGCTACGATTTAAATAAATGTTTCGCGAGGGTATAGTTGTCTTCATCTTGATGAGATAAATAGAATGACATAGGTTTGTGGAGGATGAGTTCAGGGTGGCTGGAGGATGAAGACGATGATGTGTTCGTCTTCAACAAGTGACAAAGTGCCACATATTATTTTCAATTTTTTTTAAATGTGATTCCATGTGTTATTCACTAAAGACCATAATATGCACAACACGTCTGGTCCTTTGGACCAGCTTACTAACGCGTTTTTGACATTATCCAATGGTTCATATATTTTCTTTTTGTTTATTTGATTTAAACTTCAAAAATTAATAACTATTTCATTTTAATTTCAAAAAATACCATTGTTTTTGCTAAAATCTTCTTTTATTTTTCTCTTTGTGATTTATATTTTTTTACATAGTTTTATTTTTGGTTTTACTATTTTTCTTGATTTTTGCTTTATTAGCTTTGCTTTAATTGGTTTAAAATTGACCAATCGTTAGTTGGTTTAGTGGTGATTGACGCTGAACTTGGTAGGGAGGACCACATTTGATCCCCCGCGACTACGATCGGGAGGGGGATGGAATCACTTAATGCCAGAACTCACCCCCGAACCGGATTAAACCGGTGGTGATAAACCAAAAAAATTTGTTTTTTGGATTTCAAAAATGTAAAAAAAAATTTGTCAACACTTATTGATTTGTGTTTGACCTATTATTAATTTTTGGAAATTTTGTTTGATGTTATGATACCATTTATGTATTTCATCACCAAATTCCAATTAATTAATCATTTTTGGTCATTTTTAAATAATTTTGAGTTTCTGAAAATTATGAAACCTTTTTTCTAAAAATCATATATAGTTTTTCTAATTTTATTATGGTCTTATGAGAAATTTATTTGGTGTTTGAATACCACTTAAGTATTTCATCAATAATTTCTTATTTTAGACCATTTTAAAATATCTTTTATTTGTTTTAAATTAAAGTTTTGTTTCCTTATAGTTTGGTTCTAAAATTGTGAATATTTTATGATACTTTGACTTGGCTTCATTAATATCATTGGATCTAGGATGCTGATAGGTTTGAAAAAACCAAATCTATAATATTAGATTAATGATATTGATGATAGTTTGAGTTTTCTTCCATCTATTCTTTTTTTTACTTTGATTAGTGGGTGTAAGTCTTGTTTGAATTCATTGTGTAGAGGTTTTGATTCTATCAATCCTCTGATGAATCATCAAGATGAAATCCCATAAAAATCAAAAGAAATTCATCTGGACATTATGATTCTAATCCACTTCTTCCCCTTTCTTTTTCTTTGTCCCGTATCGGAGAATGATCATTTGTGGCCTAAACTTATGTTTACAAGCCCAAGGATGGTTAACTATTTGACAATTGGTTCAAAAACTTTGAAAGCTTGTTGTGTAGAGGCTTTGATTCTATCAATCTTCTGACAAGTTTTCATAAACTTTGACCTAGGTTCATTGGTCATCCATTATTGACCATTCAAGCTAACTACTAACTACTAATTACTAACCATTAACATCTAACTTGTACTTTACATTTATTTTATCTTTTTTATTTTTATGTTTTATGCTTTATATTATCATCTATCATTCATTATCATGTTTATGTTTATGCACTTTTCCTTTTGTCCACTTGGACCATACTTTTACTTTGTGCTTAAAAACTCTAATAATTAACTTGAACTATAAAAGACTTAATGTGAACTTGGACTTTGGCTACCTTACCCTAATCTTGGAGGATAGACCTATGGACTTAGAATTAGGATCTTTGTAACGCCCCAGACTACTTTCGGGATGATAATAACCCCACAAACCAACACGGGTCTTTTCAGCATGCTTTGATCTCACTCGCACGCTTTCCGGGAAACTTCCCAGAAGGTCACCCATCCCAATACTACTCCAAGTCAAGCACGCTTAACTATGGAGTTCTTACGGAACGGGCTCCCGAAAAGAAGATGCATCTTGTTGGTATAGGTAGTACCCATCAATCCTTATAAGCCTTCATTCAACCATGCAGTCCCATACCTGCACGGCTTTAGGATCCCTCTCATTCCGATGTGGCGACCACCCTAGCCCAAATTGGCCCCAGGTGTTCCATGCGGTGCAACCACCCCTCGCCTTCTTCGGCCTCGGGTGTTACATGCCCACCAGCTTCCGCATGGTTCGTCCTCGAACCACATCGTACTGGGAGAGGTCTGGCTCTGATACCATTTGTAACGCCCCAGACTGCTTTCGGGATGATAATAACCCCACAAACCAACACGGGTCTTTTCAGCATGCTTTGATCTCACTCGCACGCTTTCCGGGAAACTTCCCAGAAGGTCACCCATCCCAATACTACTCCAAGTCAAGCACGCTTAACTATGGAGTTCTTACGGAACGGGCTCCCGAAAAGAAGATGCATCTTGTTGGTATAGGTAGTACCCATCAATCCTTATAAGCCTTCATTCAACCATGCAGTCCCATACCTGCACGGCTTTAGGATCCCTCTCATTCCGATGTGGTTCGAGGACGAACCATGCGGAAGCTGGTGGGCATGTAACACCCGAGGCCAAAGAAGGCGAGGGGTGGTTGCACCGCATGGAACACCTTGGGCCAATTGGGGCTAGGGTGGTCGCCACATCGGAATGAGAGGATCCTAATGCCGTGCAGGTATGAGACTGCATGGTTGAAGGAAGGTTTATAAGGATTGATAGGTACTACCTATACCAACAAGATGCATCTTCTTTTCGGGAGCCCGTTCAATAAGAACTCCACAGTTAAGCGTGCTTGACTTGAGTAGTATTGGGATGGGTGACCTTCTGGGAAGTTTCCCAGAAAGCGTGCGAGTGAGGTCAAAGCATGCTGAAAAGACCTGTGTTGGTTTGTGGGGTCAGTCGATCATCCCAAAAGCAGTCTGGGGCGTTACAAATGGTATCAGAGCCAGACCTCTCCCAATACGATGTGGTTCGAGGACGAACCATGCGGAAGCTGGTGGGCATGTAACACCCGAGGCCAAAGAAGGCGAGGGGTGGTTGCACCGCATGGAACACCTTGGGCCAATTGGGGCTAGGGTGGTCGCCACATCGGAATGAGAGGATCCTAAAGCCGTGCAGGTATGAGACTGCATGGTTGAAGGAAGGTTTATAAGGATTCATAGGTACTACCTATACCAACAAGATGCATCTTCTTTTCGGGAGCCCGTTCAATAAGAACTCCACAGTTAAGCGTGCTTGACTTGGAGTAGTATTGGGATGGGTGACCTTCTGGGAAGTTTCCCAGAAAGCGTGCGAGTGAGGTCAAAGCATGCTGAAAAGACCTGTGTTGGTTTGTGGGGTCAGTCGATCATCCCAAAAGCAGTCTGGGGCGTTACAATCTTGACCCTAGAACTTTGGAGTTTCATTTGAGTTCTTGATACTTTGATTGTATTATGTTTGTTTGTCTGGAAGTCATCTGAATTCCAAGGCATTGTGATAAGAAATTCATCTGAACACAATTGTTACTCTGCCCAATTTTTGCCTCAAGTTCCCATGGTGTATTTCCAAGGCTCTGTGCAAGTTATACATGAATATATCAAGTTCATCTAGATCCTATAGTTGGTATTGTGCTTTCTTGGTTATGGTTTAAGTCCAAAGGATGGGAAATCTACATTGACTCTTTAATATCAAGTGTTGGCTTCTTATTTGGTTAGAATGTTCTTGTCATTAGCTTTTATTTTATGCTTTAGGATAGTCCCTTCATCTCCTCCCATCTTCTTAAATTTTCAAAATTTTCTCCCTTTTTCAAAACCTTCTTATGTTTGCAAATTTCTTTTATAAACATTTTCTTAAAAATCTGTTGCCCTTAATGGCTCTTCTTTCAAAAGTTTAGACATGACTAATTGTTATGGTGGAGTTGTAATCCCTTAACCCCTTGATATTGATTGATATGATTTATCATTTTCCACTTCAAAGAGTTAGTGGCATACTTGTTGATTTATTCAAGTTGGAGCCCTTCTTTTATTTGTGATGCAAATGATCTATCTGTTCTCATGTTCAAATATGATTGGCTGAGTTTTTTCTACTATGATGACAAAGTATCTATCCAGTTTCAAAAATCTTTTGTTTCTATTTTAAGTGGAACTACATTTGCTATGACTTCTCCATTGCACTGAGGAGGTATGTAGGCACAAGATGTTATGTCTTGCCAAGCATCTTTTTTTTTTAAATCAAACAAACTCTCTTTTCCTTTTGGCACACAATATCTTTTAGCAACACAGATTTTCAAAATGGTTCCTATGGAGTACCACAAATATGAGGGATGCTAGAACCTTCCCCTTGTATAATCAACACTCGTACCTAAGATCTCTGCTTTTTGTTATTTTTGATTTAAAAACTTCTTTTGGGTTTATTTCGCTCTTTTACTATTTCCTTTGGAAACAATAAAGCGTGGTGGCGACTTTCACTAAACATACAAACATACTCATTGTTATTATCAAAACTCAGAGGTATTATTGCAGAACCAAATCCTATTCTAACAATATATACTTCCTTGGCATTGAGTTTCACAAGTTCAAAAAAGGACTGCTCATGCACCAAGGAAGATATGCTCTTAAGATATTGAAGAAGTTGAAAATGAAGCATTACAATGTTGCCATTACTCCAGCTAAACCAAGGTTACAATTGTATAAGAATGAGGATGAGCAAGAGGTAAATCCAACTCAGTATAGGAGGCTGATTGGATCCTTGCATTAATTATGCAATACGCGATCGAATTTGGCTTTTAGTGTCGGTATTGTCAGTAGATTCATGGAAAGACTGAAGGCATCTCACTTGGCAGCTGTCAAAAGGATTCTAAGATATTTCAAAGGTTCTATTGACTATAAAATTCTCTTTTTCGTAGCGGATATGGGCAGAAAATCCAATTTACTCGATTTTACCGATTTCAATTGGTGCGGAGATAAAGATGATCGAAAGTATACAAGAATAATGCGTACGAGTTAGGATAAGAGTATAATTTGTTTAAGAAGTGATTTTATAGTAAAACCTGATTATTTTATCCCTCAATTATTAATAAAACCGGCGGGATAGATCATTTAGTTAACCGGATACATCTTTCTATTGAAGGATCTGGACAACGATGAAGGTGATGCTATAACACTATTGGCTGATAACATTTCTGCTATTAATCTTGCTAAGAACCCAATTGTACATGGGAGGAGCAAGCATATTGAGATGAGTTCACTACTTGAGGAAACTTGTTAGTGAAGGAAAGTTGAGATTGTGATATAGTAGAAGTGAAGACCAAGTGACTGATTTGTTAACCAAGAGGATCATAATTGAAGTGTTCAAAAGGTTGAAGATGAGCATAAAGATAGAAGACTTGAAGCACTTGAATTAAGGTGACGTGTTAAGAATTTTTGATAATTCAAGTTGGTGTAACCGGTTAACACTGATGTGTAACTGGATACAGACATCAAAATAAGTCAAATAAGCTGGAAAAGTACTTTTCGAGTTAACGTAACCGATTATGCATTCACAGTAACCTGTTCCAATTATTTGTTAGTTTTCTATTATTAGCAGTTGTAATCGGTTACAAGTTTCTGTAATCGGATACATGTCTGAGTTTTTGGTTTTTCTCTTATTTGACTTGTTATTTTGTATCCCAATCACTTATATACTCTAGAATTATCATTGTTATGGTTAATTAATGAAATAAAAAATTCTCACCCTCAATTCTCGTTCTCTAATTCTCCTATCTTGAAAAAGGATTCAATTACTTTGTGGCGAGAAAGTTACCCTAAATTTAGTACATTTTGTGTTGTTTATAATAAGAAATAAAAAATGGGAAAAGCTAACATGTGCCCCAAGGGCATAAGATAATGAGATATTTATAGAAATATTTTTTTGAAACGCGTGCATTCAAAATACTGTAGAGGATGAGTAAGACGGCAAACTAGGAGAGAGATAAAGATAAAATTATGGTGACTTTAACTCCCCAAAGTCACCCAATCCTGATCCCTTATATCCTCTCTCTCACTTAGTCTCCACATTCAAACTTTCTATTGTTCACTAAAGAGTATTTCAAATTCTAACAAAAGTTAAGTCAATAATAATATGGTAATTAATATTAAAAACAAAATTTCTAAAATCATATATATTTTTACTAATATTTCAATTTTTTTCTGGACTACAAAACCATTTTAAAATTGTTGTAGCGAAGAATACATTTTAATATTAAAAATAAAATTTCTAAAAATATATGTTTTTACTAATATTTCAATTTTTTCTGAACTACAAAACCATTTTAAAATCGTTTTAGCGAAGAATACATTTTAATTTTCTTCTACTATCTACCCAATATTATAAAATTGACCAAACTCCCAATTTTAACCTTCTGCAAAATAAACTTTACCCTTGCAAAAGGTTAGTGAAGTAATTAACAAATTGAATATTTGCACTTGCCATGTGTTGTCTATTCATTCGTCTACTTTTACAATTGTGTACTTGCTTTAACATTTTCCTCCTCACCTTTCCTCTCACTTCACGATTCAAATTATCATTCTCTCTTCTCTCTTCTCAAACCCTAAAAGTGACTGAACAAGCAAAACCTAGAACACGCCTCCCCGCCGTCCAAACAGTTGAAGCACGGGAGATGAATCAGTTTTATCCACCAAAGCGGAAAATCTTCAAATCTTCGTTCTCTTCGATCTCAGTTTTTCGCAAATCACCCTGCATGTATGTTGCTGATTCTCTCTTCAATTTCGCTTACTGTTTTTTCGTTTTCGTTTTCCTTTTGTTTTGATTTCGTAAGCTATTATGTGTTCTTGCTATACCTTTTAGGGTTTTGATGTTTTTATAGATTTCTCACCATATGGAGTAGTCTTCTAATTTTACATCCACATTGTTCAGGTAAATCCAGTGGTGGTAGAGCTGATGAAGAGAAGGTTTTGAAAGTTTTGTGGGAGAAGGACGGTGAAGATTATTCTCTATCCTTTTTGGTATTTACTGCATGTCTGCAACCATTTTGTTTTAGCTAATAGTTTTTAATTTTGGCCAAACTGACTCTGTATGTATCGTTCTTGGCAGTTCAATTGTAGTATCTGCTGGGCTTCTCAGGATTTTTGGCCGCAATATTGCAGAGCTTCCCATGGTAGCTACAAGCAGAGAGTATCAAGGAAAAGTAAGCAATTTTTTGTACATCACAAATGGCTCAAATCAAAATTGAAAAAGTAGATCAATAGATGCATTACGATAGATTTTTTTTCCAAGGATGAGCTCTATTAACATGCGGTTTTCCATTTAGGGTTATTTTCAACTGCTATTTTCTTGCATATAGAGGTTGTTGTCTTCTCTAAATGTAGAAAAGCTGGTTCTCCCTGCTGCAGCGGATGCAGAGTCAATTTAGACTAAGAAATTTTGCTTTCACAAGATGAGTGAAGATCAGGTAAAAAATCATCTTTTACATTTTTTGGTTAACCAAGTAAATTTTAGTTTGAGACTTGACTTATGTTCAACAATTTGTCACAGAAAAATATAAATTGATGTCAAATACTTGTGTGATTTTTCTTGCACTGGTTAGGAACTTAGGGCTATAACCCTCACTACAATCACCAGTATCGACATGCCTGAGATTGCAGTACACAAATTCAAATTCAAGCCCTTTGCAGAATTCTTGTATGTAGATTTCGATGTTGATCGCTTATACGGTATAAATTTCTATATGTCTTTTTGCAATATATAATTATATTCTTCTCCAACTATTGACAAAGCCGAATTTGGAAGTGTAGATATTATTGGTGTCCTGCAACAAGTCGTTAGGACCCAGGTTATAGGTGTTGGGAAAAAACTGTGCGTCAACCTAATTTTGGCCAATGAATGGTATGTCACGTTACAATTTCACACCTGACAGCACTATACACTTCATTGCTTCATACTGTTTTGTTGTATTTTTTGTTTTGTTAGTGGAGCTGAGATTGATCTCACCCTTTGGGAGATGTATGCAGAAAAGACTTATAGCTTTTACTAAAGAAAACGGTCTACCGGTTGTCATACTAACTCATGCTTGGTATCGCCAAAGTTCAAGTCAGTTCCTTCATAAAACTCTATGTTATGTTTATTCCTTGTCCTTTACATGCTTCACTTGAAGTAAACTTTTTTCATGCTTTCAGCCACATGGAAGCTTAATCTTTCAAACGCTTGGAACGGTTCCAAACTACTACTCAAGTAGTTGATTTCAAGGCTAGGTATGCAATTCTGAATTCTATTCTTGTCAAATCACTTGATAAATTCTATTCCGCATTTTAAAACTGACTATCCTTTAATTCAGGTCTTTTCAGATTTGACGCCGAGAACCCAAATCCCGGCGCTTCACAATCACTGTTCCTACATTCTGGTTCTCAAGCTACTTTTAAAGAACACTGGTGAGCACTTGAATTCTTAACTTAAATATGCTACAGTATCTTAAATTTTTCGTTTGCTATGATTAAGTTGATTAGCTTTCAGGATATGATGAGTGTCATTACCTGTAAAAATTGAAACCAGTGCTCAATGTATGTGAATCCCATGGGAATTCACATTGATGTTTACTTGAATGTATTTGAGTGATACGATGCAAATGCAAATGCCTGTTTACTTGAATGAACTGATTTGTGGAATTTGACAGCTAAAACACTGAACTCTGATGAAGCAACAGACCTTAAGCTACCATTGAAAGAAAGGTTCTTTCTTCAACCATTGCCACCTACAGAAGCAGCAACAAAAAGTGCATTTGAAGTGCAACATTGCATTCATTTGAAGTGTGATGGTCTAGAAAAATCAATTTAATACTTTTGCTGGAAACTGTTCTGCCGGGGGGGTCTTGTAATACTTAAGGTTTCGGATAACATTCTATCTGTTATGCTATTTTTTTCTTCATTTTCAATTTAAAGCATCAAGTGTTTCTTTCATTCTAGGGTGTATAATTTAATTGACCTAAAGTTTTATTAGTTTTATTATTTAATGCAATGAAATACTTTTTATTTCACGTGAGTATTTTTATTCACATGTGAATATTTTTTATTCACTAAGATGGACTAATGTAATAGTATAGTGGAATTTGCATTTCCATCATGTGTTATTTCCAACAAGCTACCATTCTTTCTGTTGTGTTGTTTCAAAACCTCATTTGCATATGATCCTTCCAATAATGCTGCCACAACATACATATACACAGTCCAAGACTTAATCACTCACCTTTAAATTGTAAGTAGCAATATTTCAAATTTTAAGGATACAACAAGGATCTATATGTTTTAACATTTAATTTAATAAAATGTTCAATCTCACAAGTTAGTATCACCATAATAAAATATATCTTACAAAATAAAGTGTCATAAACATAGATATGTTTTAACATTTAATTTAATAAAATGTTCAATCTCACAAGTTAGTATCACCATAATAAAATATATCTTACAAAATAAAGTGTCATAAACATAGAGTTTATATTTCACGGGTCACTATCAACATAATATCGTTTTTAATTTAATTAATCATTATCTTAATTTGAATTTAATTCATTATCTTAATTTGAGAGATAAAATTCTTATTTTTAAATATTTTTTCTCCCATAAAATTATTTAATACATTTAAATCTATATAATTATTGTTCAAGTTACAATTAAGTATATTATTTCATATTTTTCATTTATATTTTAAATTTTACATTTGCATTTGTTACAATTTTTTCCCCCAACTCACATGTTCAATATTTAATGGGCCATAATATAATTTTTTCTCCAACAGACATTTCCTTTAAATTTGCATTTGTTGAATTATATAACGGGTCATGTTATCCTCTATTGTTGTTGGGTCGTCAATTATTTAATTCAATACTTGGCCTTATTTTGCTATTGTGTTCTTGACTTATCTTAAACTTTTTTTATGGATCATTATTTTAACTTAGAACCTAATTTTCATATTACTAATATCTTATTAGTAAAACTGTTTTTTAAATGGTTAATTTCCATTTTATATATACAATTTAGTCAAACTTTTTTTACTTGACATTCTTCGTATTATTTAAAAAATACTACACCATAAATAATGTACCCGTGCGACAGCACGAGTCTCTGACTAGTTCCTAGACAAAGAACATACCAAAAATACACGCAAAGGTCACGAGAGAAACTTGATTAGTCAACTTAGGTGTTTAAAGAATAATTAAGAATGTACACGTTAACTTAACTCCTTCACAAACAAACAAAAAATAATTTGGAATGTTATGTTAGGCAACTAAACATTGTAGTACTAGTGGTATTAATCTCTCGATAGACTAGCTAAACAATTATACATATACCTAGTGAGTAGGAGCATCTACACTCCACAATGAGAGTATCAACTCTAAATTCAAAAACATATGGTATTTTAATTTTAACAGTTTGATTCCCAGCTACATAATTACTCTCTGTATAATAAGTGTTTTATTAGCATTTTTTCTATCTCTTAAAATAAATGTTTTTTTAGATTTTACTAATATAATATTTATTATTTCTTTCCACTATTATACTCTTATTTATTAATTTTCATTTTTTTCAACTACTCTGTTGTCTATAATAAATAAAAATATTTTAATAATGATATTAATTTTATCATTAAAATCAACACATCTAATTATTTTTTTAAGAAACGCGCTGAACTCAAATAAGACACTTATTATTATGAGACAGAGAGAGTAGTAAAGTTTTGACATAAATAAATTAATTTAAAATTAAACTCTAGTCAAATCTACTACAAATTTTTTTCACTACAGTATCCAGTCCTCTAGATCGACTAATTAGTCTATGTTTGGTTACACGTTTGAGACATCTAGAATTGATTCTGGACATCTAGAATTGATTTTGACGTGTTTAGTTGATCTCGAACATAATTGATTTTGCTTTCTAGAATTGATTGTACTTGAAATTAGGATTTGTAGCTTTTGATCAAACGTGATTGTTAAACGTGATTTTTACACTAAAATTTATTGTTAAAATCACTTTTACAAAAATTTCTCCAAACGTAAATCACTTTACCTTTAACTCGCTTTTATCCGAAATTAATTCACTCAAAATCAATTTTTTCCCCTCGGAACCAAACACACGCATAGTTTGAAGGTCAATTCTACTATTGAGTGATTTTAGTCCCTTCTCAATTGCAGTTGCGTGGAATTGAATCTCAATCTTCACTATTAAGTCCAACGTCAATCACCACCAAATCAACTAACGAAAATTGGTTTGTAAAATAAAAATTGTTCAACTTATAACACATATTCAAATCATATTTTTTCCGATGTTCGACTTTTGAAACTAATTAGAGGTGGTAAAAACATGTCAGACTTGTCAGAAATGCCTATTTTACCAATTTTTTTTGGAAAGAATCAAAATTTTAAATTCTATTTTTTAATGTGTCCGTCCGCTCCACCCCATCTTTTTCTAAAAGCAAATTTTTATAGTTTTTACCCTTTAAAAAATCAGTGTCGTCGAACCACCCAATTGGTCTTTATTTTTTAGATAATGTCAAAACTTTAGATCTACACTCTCAATTATAATTGCTCCGTTAATTTTTTTCAACCTTATAACAAACATGGGTATTCTCACTTTTTATGCATGTATTCATAGTTTCTAAACTTGAAACAGCCCTAATTTTTAATATAAACATGTGAGTAGTTTCTAAACTTGAAACAACCCTAATTTTTAATATAAACATGTGATTATGTGACATGTTATGTCAAAACAAAACCAAGTAACCAAAGTCGCATCTCATTATTCTATTCTACACTCTACACTACTCTAATCTATTTAACACTATTTACTTCTCAACTCTCTTCTCTCTTTCTCTCTTCTTCATAGTTTTCTCCTTTTCTTCCATGGATACCATTTCCATGAGATACCAAGAAGATCAAACCCCATCTTCCCTCCCTTCCCCCAAAACCCAAATCCCCTCCCCGAGACCCATCACAAGATCT
Source organism: Vicia villosa (assembly GCF_029867415.1). NCBI lineage: Eukaryota > Viridiplantae > Streptophyta > Magnoliopsida > Fabales > Fabaceae > Vicia > Vicia villosa. The sequence goes on along the minus strand of NW_026705723.1, from coordinate 120,675 downwards.
GAACCCGGTAACCCATACCCAACAACTTTCGTTCAAACAGACACAACCTCGTTCAAACAAGTTGTCCAAATGTTAACCGGTTCCTCGAAAACATCAAAACTAGCATCCTCTTCTTCCTCCAAACCAAACCATTACAACAACAACATTCCACCAATCAACACCATCCCCAAAAAACAACACCAACCCGGTTTCAACGATGATGGTGATTTCATCCATTTGCACTTGGGATTTAGTTGATCTACCAGAAGGAAAAAAGTCAATTGATGTAAGATAGGTCTATGAGGTGAAGGCAAATCCCAAAGGTGAAGTAATTAAGCATAAAACTCGATTAGTTGCAATGGGATTCTTGCAAAGAGAAGGCATATACTTTGAAAAGGTATTTGCACTAGATACTAGAATTGAAACCATAAGGCTAGTTATTGATATTGCAAACAATAACAATTCGTCCATCTATTAAATGGACGTAAAATATGCGTTTTTGAACGAACTGCTTGAAGAGGAAGTTTATGTAGAGCAGCCCTTGGTTTTATTGTGAAAACCCAATAAGGAAGGTTCTACAAGTTGAGAAAAGTGATATATGGTTTAAAGCAAACTCCAAAATCTTGGAACAATTCAAGAAATATGTATTCAAACATGGCGTTTATGTGAAGACGAATACAAGTGAAGGGGTGATCATCCTTTGTCTATATGTAGACGATTTGTTGATCACAGGCAGCGGCGAAAAGTGTATTTCTAACTTCAAGAGTGAACTTATGAAACAATTCGAGATAACCGACCTTGGCCTCAGTATATGAAGGTGTGAAAAATACTAAAAAGGGGGTTTGAATAAGGTTTTTAACACACAACTTTTCTCTAAGAAAATCTCCGTTTTAAAACTTCACTATTGATAAGAGAGATAAAAATGCAATAAGGAAAGAACAAGGAATATTTATACTAGTTCACTTGAAAAATATCAAGCTAATCAAGTTCACCCGCCAAGGTGATTTCCCCTTATCAACAAGGTCCTAATCTAATAATCTCAAGATTATTACAATGCACAAGCTACCTGCGAGTGACTCACTTACAAACTCTAAGACACACTAATCTTAGACTTCTCAAGGATTTTGACCAATTGATCCCTTAAGGAACAAACAAACTACAACTTGAAAAGATGTTTGTTTACAAAATAAGGCTTCTACATAAGCTGGTAGTAAACAATAATTTGAGAGTATGGACTAAAAGAATAAGGAGCTTATGAACAGTCTTTTAAGAAAGTATGAGCGTGTAAAGTGAGCAGCCTTCTCTTTAAGTCTTCAAGCCTATTTATAGCCAAATAAAATAATATATTCATTGAAGGGCATTCTTGGAATTTCTAGAAAGCTAGCAGCTTGAAACAACGTGGGGGACAAGATCGTGTGACGCGTCCGTCCTTTCATGGTAGTAGAGCTAAACATTTGGTCGTACCATGTACTATGTACCACGTTAACAGAAAGAAAATAAACCTTGGGTCATAAAACTTCAAGTCTTCAGATTCTTTAGAACTGCGTCTTCAGCACTTGGTCTTCAGTACCATTTATCTTCAGAAACATAAGTCTTCAGCATCTAGATTGTTCCTCAGAACTTCTATCTTCATATCTTCAGAACTTGGTTTCTTTGATAGAGTATTAGAATCACAACTTCAGAGCCTTCTGAAGTGATTTGCTACTGTTCAACAGAACTTGTGTAGCACAGAAACAGAACTTGGTTACTTCGGATGGTTTGGTTGCGCCTTTCATTATATGCAGAACCTATTTGTTAAATATTTAAAATAAGACTTATTAGAGTACCAAAATTTTTCATACAAACATACTCATTGTTATCATCAAAACTCAGAGGTATTATTACAGAACCAAATCTTGTTCTAACAATATATACTTCCTTGGCATTGAGTTTCACAAGTTCAAAAAGGGACTACTCATGCACCAAGGAAGATATGCTTTTGAGATATTGAAGAAGTTTGAAATGAAGCATTACAATGTTGTCATTACTCCAACTGAACCAAGGTTAAAATTGTATAACAATGAGGATGGGCAAGAGGTAAATTCAACTCCCTATAAGAGGCTGATTGGATCTTTGCATTACTTGTGCAATACATGATCGAATTTGGCTTTTAGTGTCGGTATTGTCAGTAGATTCATGGAGAGACTGAAGGTGTCTCACTTGACAGTTGTCAAAAGGATTCTAAGATACGTCAAAGGTTCTATTAACTGATGAATTCTCTTTCTCGTAGCGGATACGGGCAGAAAATGAAATTTACTCTATTTTATCGATTGCAATTGGTGCGGAGATAAAGATGATCGAAATTATAGAAGAATAATGCATACGAGTTAGGATAAGAGTAAAAAAATTAAGAAGTGCTTTTATAGTAAAACCTGATTTTTTTTATCCCTCAGTTATTAATAAACCGATGGGATAGATCATTTAGTTTACAAATAAATAATATAATAAAAAGAATGGTTCTTGAACTCTTTTCCCTCAATTTTAAGAAAATTCGAGGTAAGATATGCTTCTATTTCTAAAATAGCACACTTTGAAATCATATCACTGGATACATCTTTATATTCGGTGGAACACCAATCTCATTGTGTTCGAAGAAGGAATCGGTAATGGCACTCTCGCTTTGTGAGGCCAAGTATATTGTCACTTCGTTGTGTGTGTGCCAAGCCATGTGGTTGAAGAATTTATTGAAGGATCTGGACAACAATGAAGGTGATGCTATAACATTATTGGCTGATAACATTTTCGCTATTAATCTTGATAAGAACCCAATTGCACATGGGGAGAGCAAGTATATTGAGATGCGTTTTCACTACTTGAGGGAACTTGTTAGTGAAGGAAAGTTGAGATTGTGATATAGTAGAAGTGAAGACCAAGTGACTGATTTGTTAACTAAGAGGATCATAATTGAAGTGTTCAAAAGGTTGAAGATGAGCATAGAGATAGAAGACTTGAAACACTTAAATTAAGGTGGTGTATTAAGAATTTTTTATATTTCAAGTTGGTGTAACCGGTTAACACGAATGTGTAATTGGTTACAGACATCAAAATAAGTCAATTAAGCTGAAAAAATATACTTTTCGAGTTGGCGTAACCGGTTACACAATCACAGTAATCTGTTCCAGCTGTTTGTGAGTTTTTTTATTATTAGTAGTTGTAATCGATTACAAGTTTTTGTAACCGATTACATGTCTGAGTTTTTAGTTTTTCTCTTATTTAATTTGTTATTTTGCATCCCAATCACTTGTAGGGGTGATCAAAACCAAACCAACCCAATAGAAAACCGCAAACCAAACCAAACCGAAACCGCAAAAAACCGCATTTGGTTCGGATTAGTTTGGGTCAGTTTTTACAAAACCGCACGGTTCAGTTCGGTTTGCGGTTTGTATTTTGTAAACCGAACCAAACCGAATCAAACCGCACTATGTTACAACCTAAATTTTACTAACTCACATCCAACCCAAACTTAAACTTATTATACATTAGCATTATGATTACGAACAATTTTCTCATCCTTACACATATAATTTTAGTCTCGATCTTCTAAAATCTTTAATAACATTATCGCACCTTCTTTGCCACATTCATCTTCCCTCTTCTTCTATAATCTCTACTCTCTTATATTCTTTCTTTTTCACCTTCTCATTTTTATGTAAATGTTCCGTATTTCAGTTTCGTTTTTATCGCATATCTTCTTCTCTAATCTCTCAACACTTTTTTTCTTGTTCACTTTCACTAATCTTTCGTCTCTTCTATTTTTTTGTTTCGTTATAATAATTTTTATATTGTTTTATGCTATTATTTTATGTTTAATATTCCACTTTTGTCTAATTTAATTTTTACATATTAAATGGAAAATTGTTGTCAAAATATGACGAGTTTTGTTGTTATTTGATAGTGTATGAATGTATAAATACAAAATTATGTTATCATCTATATGTGTATGTATGGCTCAATAAAATATTTGTAAAAAACCGAACCAACCGAACGGAACCAAACCGCATTAGTTTGGTTTGGTTTGGTTCGGATTTTTTTTAAAAGCCAACCGAATCAAACCAAACTGCATTATTTTTTCTCTTGCGGTTCGGATGATTTTTTTCGTCAAAACTGCTCAAGCCGCACCGCGAGCACCCCTAATCACTTGTATACTCTAGAATTATCTTTGTTATGGTTGATTAATGAAATAGAAAATTCTCACCCTCAATTTCATTAAATCACTTTAAATTAAAAATATAAAAATAAAATTAAATACAATTGAATGTATTTCAAAGTATATATCTTTATTTTAAAAAATTGTTATTTTATAAAAAACATTGAGATGAGATAGAATATTAGATTGATTTTTCAATTTCAAAATTATGGTGACTTTGGCTCTCCAAAATTACCCAATAGTGATCTCTCCTATCCTCTCTCTCTCTCATTCAAACTTTCTATATTCAAACTTTCTATTGTTCACTAAAGAGTATTTCAAATTCTAACAAAAATTAAGTCAATAATAATATGATAACTAATTTTAAAAACAAAATTTCTAAAATCATATATATTTTTACTAATATTTCAATTTTTTCTGGACTACAAAACCATTTTAAAATTGTTTTAGCGAAGAATACATTTTAATTTTTTTTCCTAGACAAAGAACATACCAAAAATACACGCAAAGGTCACGAGAGAAACTTGATTAGTCAACTTAGGTGTTTAAAGAATAATTAAGAATGTACACGTTAACTTAACTCCTTCACAAACAAACAAAAAATATGTTAGGCAAATAAACATTGTAGTACTAGTGGTATTAATCTCTCGATAGACTAGCTATACAATTATACATACCTAGTGAGTAGGAGCATCTACAGTCTACACTCCACAATGAGAGTATCAACTCTAAATTCAAAAACATATGGTATTTTAATTTTAACAATTTGATTCCCAACTACATAATGACTAGTAAAGTTTTGACATGAATTAATTAATTTAAAATTAAACTCTAGTCGAATCTAATACAATTTTTTTGGGTTTTCTTACCGTATCCAGTCTTCTTGAATGACTAATTAATTTATATTTGGTTTTACGTTAGACATCTAGAATTGATTATGGACGTCTACAATTGATTTTGACGTGTTTAGTTGATTTCGAACATAATTGATTTTGCTTTTCAGAATTGATTCTACTTGAAGTTAGAATTTGTAGCTTTTGATCAAATGCAATTTTTAAACGTGATTTTTACCCTAAAATTTATTGTTAAACTCACTTTTACAAAAATTTCTCCAAACATAAATGACTTTACTTTTAACTCACTTTTATCCAGAATCAGTTTTACATAATCAATTCACTCAAAATCAATTTTTTCCACCTCAGACCCAAACACACGCTTAGTTTGAAGGTCACTTATGCTATTAAGTGATTTTAGTCTCTTCTCGATTGCAGTTACGTGGAATTGAATCGCAATATTCACTATTAACTCCAACATCAATCACCACCAAATCAACTAACGAAAATTGGTTTGTAAAGTAAAAATTATTCAACTTATAACACATATTTAAGTCTTTTTTTGATGTTCGACTTTTGAAACTAATTAGAGGTGGTAAAACTATGTCGGACTTGTCAGAAATGCCTATTTTGCCAAAATTTTTTTTGAAAAGAATCAAAGTTTTAAATTCGTATTTTTTAATGTATTCGTCCACTCCACCCCATTTTTTTCTGAAAGCAAATATTTATATAATTTTTATAGTTTTTACCCTTTAAAAAACCAGTGTTGTCGAACCACCCAACCGGTCTTTACTTTTTCAGATAATGTCAAAATTTTAGATCTACATGTCAAAATCAGTGTCGTCTGCTCCGTTAATTGTCATTTTCTTTTAGATTCTTACAAGTAATTCTAAACGGGACGGACATGTTAAGAGTAATACATGTAAATTGATAAAAGAATGACTACTTCATAAAAATTAGTAAAACTAATATTTGTATAAACATCTTTTAAATCATTTTTTTTACAAAATATCTTTTAATATAAACATGTGATTATGCAACATGTTATGTCAAAACAAAACCAAGTAACCAAAGTCGCATCTCATTATTCTATTCTACACTCTACACTACTCTATTCTATTTAACACTCTTTACTTCTCAACTTTCTTCTCTCTTCCTTCCTCCTCCTTTCTTCCATGGATTCCATTTCCATGAGATACCAAGAAGACCAAACCCCATCTTCTCTCCCTTCCCCCAAAACCCAACTCCCCTCCCCAAGACCCATCACAAGATCCGAACCCGGTAACCCATACCCAACAACGTTCGTTCAAGCAGACACAACCTCGTTCAAACAAGTTGTCCAAATGTTAACCGGTTCCTCGGAAACATCAAAACAAGCATCCTCCTCTTCCTCCAAACCAAACCACCACAACCACAACCACCTCAACAACAACAATAACATTCCACCAATCAACACCATCCCCAAAAAACAACACCAATCCGGTTTCAAACTCTACGAAAGAAGAAACTCACTTCACAAAAACCTCAACATCAACCCATTACTACCCATTTTCTCCAACAACACATCTTTCTCACCTCGTACCAAACAAGAGATCCTCTCACCTAGCATCCTAGATTTTCCTTCTCTTGTTCTTAGCCCTGTCACACCTCTTATACCCGACCCGTTTGACCGATCCGGACCCTCCAGAAGCTCTTGCTTGAACGCGGAAGCTGAAGATAAAGCCATTAAAGAGAAGGGATTCTTTTTACATCCTTCACCGGTTTCAACTCCCAGAGAGTCTGAACCTCGTTTGCTTCCTCTTTTTCCTACGACTTCTCCTAGGGGTTCAGGTCCTTATTCTGCATCTTGAATTTTTCTTTATTTTTTTTTTACTTTTTTTTTTTATTTTAATTTTTACTGGCATTGTTGTTGCTGATGAAATTGAAAGGGATTGATTTGTACTGTTTTATTTTATGGAAGAGAATTGAATTGAATAATATTTTTGTTTTGTTTTTTAGTATGATTTTTTTTTACCTTGAATATTATTAGGGGGAAAATGTAAAATTTGAAAAAGTAAATTATGGTTAATTAATATTTTTTTATTAAGTTTAAATAAGTTTCTGGTTCTATAAATATCTCAATTTTAATTTTTAGTCCCTATAAAAAAAATTTACTTTTAATTCATATAAAATTACTTTTACAGTCACTTTTAGTCCATGTAGAGGGACTAAAAGTTATAGGGACTAAAAGTCGAATTTTTTTATAAGGACTACAAGTAATTTTTTGTAATTTTATAGGGACTAGAAACATATTTAACCCTTTTTATTATAAGTCGTTTTATATTTTTCACATTTACAAAAATTATGAAGATTGTTATAGAATTGTCTTTCATTATTGATATGTAGAAGATAAATTTACATAATTGAAAAAAGACAATAATAAATATTTAATAATATAATACGTAAAATATTATTAATTATTCGTTGAAATTATAAAATGACTTATATTTAAATTTTTTTTCAAAGTAACTTATAATAAAAAATGGTGGGAGTAAATTTGAAAGAAATAGGATCTATGGATTGAGTGAAATAGGAGGGTGTATTTAGTATTTAAGGGTAGTTGGGGGTGTGAATAATAGTTAATGAGGAATTGAAATGGGTGAGGCAGTTCAGTTACTTTAGGTCGACGGCATTCATAATTAGTAGCATTAATAAACTCTGTACTGCTGATCAATGCAGTCATTTTCTCTTTCTAGAGAGAGAAGATTAGGATTCTAGAGAGAGAGAGTGTGATCATATTGGTAAAGGAGGTTTGGGCTAGCTGTCAAGTTAAGAGTTGTGGAATGGGGAAGGAATCTTTACTCTTTTCCTGTAAGAGTTTGTGATGTGTTTTATAGCTATTCATTGGATTTTATTTTGTAGTACTTTGTATTGGACCAGGATTGTATGGGGTTATTTTGGTCATAAGTTGAGGCATTCATGCATTTGATAAATTTGAGATTGTTATGTTGAGGTTCATCTGTAAAAAATTTAAACATACATTGATGTAAGTATGAATGTATGATCTTATCTTTGATATAATCGTCTTAGTTGTTTTGAATGTGTGAACGTGTAGTGTATTAGATTTTTATATGATCTAATTTATTGTCAAAATGAGATAAGGTGTGTTTGGATTGACGGTAAATAAAATTGAATCTAATAGAATTGAGTTTGATAAAATTGACTTTATTAGAATTGAGTTTATTAAAATTGATTTATGTTTGGATATATTTATGTAAATGTGAGTTAAACAATAAATTACAGTGTAAAAATTATCCATAATCAATTCTGGAGGCAGAAGCTACAAATTCTAACTTCAAGTAGAATTAATTCTAGAGACAGAATCAATTCTACTTTTGCCTAACCTGAGATCTTAAAATCATCTAGAATCAATTCCACACCTATAGAATTGTTTTTGGGTTTTCTAAAAGCCAAACCAAACATACACATAGTATTTTTAGAGTTTAAAGACAATGGAGTGTTAATATAAATCAATATGGCAATATTTTATAATAAGTGTCATTTTTTATTTTTATTTATTATAAATTATTTGTTTCTTTAAAATATTAATATAATATTTATTATTTATTTTTATTAACTTACTTTTATTTATTATATTATTTTACATTATATAACTGTTTTACTCATTATTATTAATAAGGTTATTTAAATAAATGATATTTATTTTATCATTAAAATTAATACAATTATTATTATCTGGTGTGAAAATGTCAAAGCGAACATCTATTTAAAAGACAGAGAGAGTATTAATAAATATGATTAAATTTTTTAAATTTATCCAATCATATCAAAATTTAAAAATTTTAAAAAATGATTTGATTAAATACATGTCTTTTATTGGATAACATTTGTAAATATATTTACATATATTCCCTTTTCTATTTTTATAATTGTATTATTTATTTAGTGGGTTGATAAATATACCCTATCATAGTATTTAATTGAAAGTAATCCGAGTTAATATGCTTTTAGATATAGTTTTTAACTATTTTTATAAAATTGATTTGTAATATAAGACATGTTTTTTTAATTATTTATTTTTAGTATAAAATTTAAGATTTTTTTGATATATTGCAAGAATAGCACCATCGGTCTATTCACCAATCATTAGGAAAAAAGTTACATTTAATAAGTTTTTTAAAATTTTTTATATAATTTTTTATACATTAATATATAATTATAAAAAATATTTTTGTTAGCAATTTTAATTAACAAATAAAAAATATTTTTAATTAACAATTTTAATTTATTTTACATATATTAAATATTAATTTTTTATTCAAAAGAGGCTGTCGACAATATTTACACATGATTTGTTGAAAAATAAAAAATTTTAAATTTAAACTTTCGACCAAACGCATGTACATAGGTCAAAATCTTCTATATTTTATTTTTTATTTTAAAAATGTTAACGAGTCTCTCTTGAACATTCTAGAGTTTAAAAATGTAAATTATTTTTTGAAAAATATATGTAATTAATGCATGGGAAATTAAAATTGTAAAATTTTTAAACAATGTGTTGATAATATAAATGCAATATTGAAGGAGAGTATTAAAATGCTGGCAAATACAATATTGATGGAGAGTAATTAAAATGCTGGCAAATGGGACTAACGTGGTTGTAACTAATTTAATTGCCACAAAAATAGAAAATCATGATACTAAAGTTAAGATAATTATGAACCTTAATAATGAATTCAACACATCATTTAATAAGTAGCAAAGTTTGGTTGCTAAAACAAGTCAAACTAGGTTGATGGCATATAAGATAAGATCAATAAATCCACTCATTCACGATTTGAAAAGAGAAGAAAGTACAACACTCTCAAACATTGAAGAGTTTCATTTTTCTTTTATGGTAGGGTCCTCTTTTTTGGTCGGGTACCCTAATAAATGCAAAAGCCTTAAAAACAGCCTTGAAAAACAATCATGCAAAAAGATGGTCTCTTTTTCTTGTATTGAATGTGTTTAAGTTTTCTTTTTGACCCTAATGAGAGTAAGATATTGGAGTGGACGAATGAGAGTGAAGGAGGGGAGAGGAAGTGGGACTTGTGATGATGAGAGGGGAGAAGAAATTGGAGGTGGGATGGAAAAGACATGGGGTTGAAGTAAACTAGTTTGTTTGTATGTATGTGTTGTGTGTGTGTACATGATTTTTTGTGTGGACTTTGGAAGTCTTGGTTGGTGGGGTATTTATTGGGAATTTGAAACTTGACATGTGCTCTTCTTGGTTGCCTTTGTTGGCTTTTGATTAGCAATTGAACTCGTTTTATGATTGTAAAAGTTTCATTTAATTTGAGCACAAAAAAATTCATCATGCCGATTTTAGTGGTAAAATGATATATTTTTTTAAAATTAAATTGTTTATATTTAGTTAATTCAAATCAATTGATAGCGCCGAAGGATGACAAATGGACATATCCGCCCATTTAGATATGTTCGTCAAAAATTCATAAAAAATAAAACGAACAAAGCAAACATAGTTGATGGTATTGGTCTAAAACTTTAACTTACCTTAAAAAAATAAAAGCGAGAAGGGCAGATTCACATATGCCGCATGTGTAAAATTTAAAAATTATAAAATTTATGTTAATTTTTGTACCTGTAAAAAATGAAATAGAATGTGACAAGCACTTCACACTTCAGACGCATCTTTACTTGAGACTAAAACATCTATTTAAACAAGTAAAAACTAAAATTAAAATTAAATAGTTTATATTTAGTTAATTCAGATCAATTGGTAGCTTGGTAGCGCAGTAGGATGACAAATGTCCGTCCATTTAGATATGTTCGTCAAAAATTCATAAAAAATAGAATCAACAAAATGAACATAGTTGAGGATACTGGTCTAAAATTTTGACTTGCCCTAAAAAAAAGACGAGGCGGATAGATCCACAGATATCGTATCTCTAAAAGTTTAAAAATTATAAATATTTATGTTAATTCTCACACCAATAAAAAATGAAACAAAATGGGGCAGACATGTCGCACTGCAAAAAAGTGCAGGTAATGATATATTCGGCAAATTAGATCTGTTTTGTCATCCCTACTTACGTTCAAAACATCTGATTAAACAAAGTTTTCACACATTTTAAATATAAAAAATAAATAATTCTGAATCATAACATACTCTTACAACTAACATAAATGAAAAATCATAACATAGGAGCTTAACGTGTATTTTAAATTTAGAATGAATGTTAGTGTTATTTAAATTGATATAAGAGAAGGGAGTATAGTTTCCTCTAAATATGTTTTAATAAAAATATATGTTATTTATAATACTAAATGACAAATTATATAAAATAAATAAATAAATAAATATTACAAAAAGACATATTATAAGACACTTTAAAACTTATTGCACTGGTCGGTCTATTTTTCTTTATTTGATTAATTTCTTTTCAAAAATGTTTTATTGAAAAAGTTATATGACATTATCACATGTGACATGTTTTGATTATAATCATGCTTTCAAAATCCGTTGAATATTTCATTACGTGATAACGAAATTTCAAGCATGACATGTTTGACTATGTCTTCACTTCACTACTTTGAATTTGTAGGACCCGTGATTACTCATCCGTAAAATTTGTGTGATGAATAAAAGCTTTATTTATTTATTTATTATTAATTTAAGACCGTATATTATTAATTTAATAGACAACATCTCAATGCACTCTATAAATTTTTTATAGACCGCACAAAATTTTATTTTTCCCTCTGCTTTCGTAGATACACTTTCGAAAACACTTATATTTTAAAAAAAAATGTGTCTTCTTCCGTAGGTACATCCACAGAAGCAAATGATTTCAGTTGAGGAAGTCTTCCGTAGATACATCTACGGAACGTGGTGCAAATCAAGTGTTCCGTAGATGCACCTACGGAACAATCTGCTATATTTTCAAAGCATGTTCATTTGTTTCCAAAACTTAATTTTGGTTATGAAAATGTAAAATTAAAGTAATGCATTTTAAATACAATAGTAGGTAAATCAAAAAAATAAAATACATGGTATAAATAATGTTTTTTAATAGACAATATCTCAATGCACTCCATAAATCTCTTACAGACCGAGCAAAATTTCATTTTTTCCCTCTGCTTTCGTATATGCACTTCCGGAAACACCCATATTTTGGAAAAAAAAAGTGTTTTCTTCCGTAGGTACATCTACGGAAGCAAATGATTTCAGTTGAGGAAGCCTTCCGTAGATGCATCTACAGAACGTAATGAAAATCGAGTGTTCCGTAGATGCACCTATGGAACAGTCTGCTATATTTTCAAAGCATGTTCATTTCATTCCAAAATTTAATTTTGGTTACGAAAATGCAAAATTAAAGTAATGCATTTTAAATACAATAGTAGGTAAACCAAAAAAAATTCATCGTATAAATAATGTCGGTCATAATGTAGAATACATCATCAAAGTAACATAAGTAACACATACATCATCAAATAAATACAAACATAAAAAAAAAACAGAGGCATCACTACTGTGTGTGCCGAACATCATCATGTTGCTCTCCTCTATCTCTGGCCCCGCCTCCGCCTCTACGTCCACCACGCCCTCTCCTGGCTTCGCCTCTAGCGTCAAGTGTCCCACCAGTCCTGGCACGATTTCTACGGTATAGAAATGCCTCTTGTGCCAGCCTAACCATAACATCCACCACACGCCTCTCCGCAGACCCCTTAGGGAATAAACCATCTGCAATGGCTCCTAGGCCCGTGTCAGCTATCTGACGACACCGAGAAAGAAGATCGTGAGTATGGTACAACTCAGCCTGATGAGCTTGCAGAATCTCCTTGTGGGATAGTCTAGACGGATCTCCAGGTGCAGCGGGCAGCATGAACGAGTGTGACACCCCGTAGTACCAGGTGATGTACCTCTCGACGCAGCTCCAGTCCCTCTCTGCTCTCGTCGCCCGAGCCTCCTCGAGAACCATGTGATGCTCCCAGTATGCAAAGACCTCATCTAACTACCGACGGGTCATGTTGATAGGAGCGGAGACTATAGGGTCGCGAGGTATCATCCCTGCGTAGCCAAACTGACGCATGACGCGCTCCGGAAAATAACGTACAATGATGGTCGAGCTGGCGGCCAGCCATCCAGAATATAGTGCTATCTAATCAAAGGGAACCGTCTCCCGATGCTCAGCATAGCAGTCATAACGTACGTCCTCGACAGCCATGCGATCAAGTCCGCGCCTGTAAGAATCCAACACTTGGTTCCCTATGCGGGGGATGAATTTACTAGCACGCGGCATGAGCCTAGTGTAGTTCGACACCTCTCCCTAGCCAATAATGTATGGGAAGTGCTGCAGTATCCAAGCCTGAAAAAAACACGGTTATTTTAATTTACTATCATAAATATATAATAAGTAGAAAGGGATAAGATTGTTACCACTAAAAGGGTACAACTGTCTGCCACTGTCCTTGCCTTCCACAGGCATCCCTCTCAGAGTCCGTAGTAACTGTACACCAATACAGCCGCTCCCTAGTTGTACTCATGGATACATGATGTATCCGATAAGCATAGTCGATCCCCGCGAGTCCTGTCCACCTCCTTAAGTGCGTCATCCAAATCGCACCCTAGCTCAGCAATCAGCATCTCCATAGCTTCCTCCTTCGTCAGCCTACCGTGACCAAGGAGGGTACCCCTTATAGGTAGATACAGGAGACATGCCACATAATCAAGAGTGATGATAATCTTACCGTGAGGAAGATGAAATGAGGAAGTCTCCGGATTCCATCTCTCCGCAAACACGATTATGAATAATCAAATTCAGAAACTGAAGAAAAAAAAGTAATTAACAAAGAAAATTTACCTCTCCATCCCAGATACGCCTGGCTGCATGATCGTCATACCTTGTCAAAAGGGATGCGTCTATAGGACCCCCCGGATACCAGATAGGCTCTGACACCAGCTCATTCTCGTGCAGCTCCGGAGGTGGCACAACAGATCCTACATCGGCCGTCACTGGCATAGGCACAGGAGTAGAAGTAGAAGAACTGCCCCGACGACGTATGCGAGGGGGTGGCATCTGTGAGGAACCCTCACCATCATCCCTGGGCCTCCGTGGTGTAGTAGTATACGGGGAAGGCCCCTTAACTAGGACCGATGGAGAAGGCTCAACTAGAGCGGGTGTATCAACTGGAACGGACGTAGAGAGCCCCTCAACTAGGACAGATGGAGAAGGCCCAACTGTAGCGGGTGTATCAGGTGGAACGGCAGCTCCATTAGTGACCTGAGATACTACACACGTCCGTTCACGCCGCACGGATGCGTGCTATGCAGTCCTCCCATGTATATCCCTATCCGGATTGTGGGTCATAATGTCTGCATTATGATAACATCTAGTTAGATACTATGTATCTATAAATGAACAATGATTTATAAATAAACAAGAATAGGAAAAAAATACTCCTCCGTAAATGCATCTACGGAAGCACCTTAGTTTCAAAATTTATGGTGCTTCCGTAGATGAATCTACGGAATTTCCTAACATTCATCTCTTCCGTAAGTGCATTTACGGAAGGCACTGAAGCTCAGAAATGCAACAATAGCGTAACTCAACTATTCAATCACCCAAAACTCTATTTTTTGGCTTGATCGTCCATAATAAACCTCAAACATCACCTACATTGTCTCTAAACAATATCTCTAAACCTATCCAATCATTTCTACACCTAAATATCAAATTCTAATTCGATTTCAAAAATACTCTAAAATAACTTAAAATTTCAAAAACGTACCGATTAAAATATAAATTTGAACTTCATAGAGATTTGAATTTGATGTTGACAACATAGTCGAACTCGGGAGAAAGAAATGTGAAGTTTGAAATTTGGGGTTGAGAGAGTTTGAGAGTGTTTGAGGGTTGATAGTTTGAAGTGAAGAGACTGAGGGAGAGGAAAGGTCTGACGCGAGTTATAACATCAAACATTTCCGTAAATGCATCAACGGAAGAGTTCTGTAAGAGCAGATACGAAATAAAACAACGTTAAACAAAAATAAAAGAGTACTTTCGAAAGTGCATTTTCGGAAGCACGAGGGCATTTTAGTCAATTCGGTGGTACGTAAGAGACTCATGGGGTTGGATGAGAATTGTCTTTTAATAAAAAGCTAGAACCGAGGCTTTAAATGAGTGCAAAAAAATAGATTAAAAGAAAAAATACAAATAAAATCTCACTTTTTTTTTTAGTTTGAACCACCTCAAAATTAACAATTTTATTTGATATAAAATTTGCGAAAATTGAGAATTTATTTTGATCAAATAGTTACTTACTACGAAAAAAAATTTAAATAATCAAGTTTTAAAAAAAATACAAAAAAAATCAAGTTTTCAGTTTATTTACCAAAATGTCTAGGTTTGGGACACCGTGTAGCAACATGCCCTAAAAATTAAAGAATTTTACAGTCGCCACCTATTCTACCAGGGCGAATAGGAAACCCTACGCAGTTAAGAGATTCAGGTAAGATTATTATAATCAGGTCAAGGGAAGGTGTTAGACACCCTTAACCCTTTCCTAAGGTTTTGAGTTCGAGGTAAAGGTTTATGGCAAAAATTATTAAGGTTAATAGCTAAGGAAATGAAGAGGGCGAAAAGTGAGATTTTGAATGAATTGAGGTTTTAGGGAAGGGGACTCGCCTTGTTGCCAAGTGCCTATGTACCTCCTTAGGGAGGATTAGAGTCAACGTAGTTCGGGGGAGGGTTGTACGCCTTAGAATGATATGAGGTTGTTGAAGGTATTTTGAAATTTGTAATTTGAAGATGAAAGGAGTGTTTTAATTATAGCGTACAACCCTAGTTTGATATGTTTCCGTTAGGTGCGATGATCAATAGGTTTGACCACCATAGTTAACGGATTAGATGAAGGATTGCTGACCATTCTGATAGATTCGATCATCACGAACAGCAAATAAAATGTATTTTAGTTTTTAAATAATTAAATTGCTAGTTTTATCATTATCTCTCATAATCAATAGATTTGATTATTACATGATAACGAATTTTATTATTGTATTTTATTGCTTTATTTCTCGCCAATGCGATCATTAGGTATGATCGGATCAAAGAGAAAATTAACCAAGGATCAATTGAATAAGAATTAATGTTAACAAATAAATTAATTTTTATTTTATTAAAGTTACTTCTCGCCAATGCGACCATTAGGTATGATCGGATCGAAGAGAAAATTAAGAAATCAATTAAACAATTAATTAGAATTAACAAAATAATTTAATTGGTTTTTATATTTTGCAGGGGGGTGTATACTCCAGTTTGGGAGCAATTTAAGGGGTGTGTAAATAGTAAGGGCTGAGCCCAATAAGGATTTAGATCCGTTAGATCCAGTAGGTGAAGGTGCATGGGAGTCTGGTGCGGTACAGAGCTGGGAACGTTAGATCTGGATCTTAGGTAGTCATGCATTCTGCATGCGTTTGATCAAAGGGGTGCACAGGATGGATGGTGCACTGAATCATGTTCAGTGGCGCAGACAAGTGGCCATGGGAGGACCACTTGTCATCATCCAATGGCGTGCCTGGCAATATAAAAGCGAAGCCTCACCGATTCCCTCTCCTTTTTTCTTTTCTTTTTCTCTCTCTTCCTTCTTCGCTTTCTCTCTACTCTCTCGTTCTCACAAACAAAAGCCCAGAAAACCACCGCCCACCACCGGCCGGAAATCGCTCCACCCCCAACCACCCCTTTAACCACCCCAAAGCCTAGTTTCCGGTTGATCTTCAACCGTGAGACTCATCCCAAAACCAAGATTCGTAAAAACCCCAAGAACCCTAGTGAACCCTAAGAACCCTAACCCCTCAATTCCAAAAAAAAACAAACGAAACACATGCAATTGATCAAAACCTAAGCTAAGTTTCTGATTGGGTTACCTTTTGTTCTTGAATGTTGGAACGTGTAAGCTCCGATTGCCTTGCTAATCCCCTTCTTCTTCTTCTTCTTCTTCTTCTTCTTCTTCTTCTTCTTCTTCTCTGTTTTCTCGCAGGTACGAAGATGAAGACGACAGTCCAAGTTGCTTAGGGTTCGAGTTCTCCAGAAAATCCTCAAGCCTCCCCAAAATTTTTCCCGTCCATTTCATCTAATTTTCTCCTTAGATTTATACTTAGGGTTTTAGTTTTATTTTAGGTTAGATTAGATTATATTAGATTATTGATTTGTTTTAGAATCTTTGATTGGATTTGTAATATAATTTGATTAATAAAATTCGTTTTTGTTCAATCTGATGTTTGATTTGATTTTATTTTGAGATTTGATTCCTTTTGATTTCATGGGCTTGGGGCAAAGATGCAGATCTAGGGTTTGTGAGGTTGGCTGCGGCGCTGTGAGGATGGCTGGGAACGAAGGTGAACAGGACCGGGTTGGGTCTTGGTTGACCCGGTCCACTGTTATGACCCACACGAAACCGGTCCAACTCTTGACCCAATAACTTCACCTGGCCCAATTGTCATTATAGACCAATACGTTTCTCACCATAAACCCAATACACCAAATGTTAACACCCCACATCTAATTAAATTAATTAATAAAATAATTAATTAATTTAACTAATAAACCAATTAATCTGATAATAAAAATGGTTAATAGCAATACCTTAACAATAGCAATATAATTGATAGCAAGACAATTAATCCTGATACTATATGATTAAAATTAGGCAAAATACTCTTTTTGGTCCCGTATGTTAACCTCGGGGTTCATTTTGGTCCCTTAAATTTAAAAAGTTTCATAATGGTCCCTTAACTCTTCAAAAGGTGTCATTTTAGTCCTTTTTGTCATATTAGCGACGGAAAAACTAAATAATTGGTCGCTAAATTCGTCGTTAATATGACAAAAAGGACTAAAATGACACCATTTGAAGAGTTAAGGTACCAATATGGAACTTTCTGAAGTTAAGGGACCAAAATGAACCCAGGGGTTAACATACGGGACCAAAAAGGCTATTTTGCCTTAAAATTAATGATAATCTCATTACTATTTAACTTAAGCAACTATCCCTAGGTTAATCATAATATATTATATGTAAAATGATTAATCCAAAATTATGTCAATATGGATAAAAGTAATAATCAAATAACCAACAAATTAGAAATGAATAATTGATTAAAACCTCAAAATAAAAACAGATGGGCCGAAAACAAATTGGATTCAAAATTTTTGCTATCCACACTCTCGTTTTATTTTAACCAATTTATAAGAGATCAGGTTTAACAATAGATATGTTAAACCCCCTAGCTCTTAATTTTAACACCCTTAGTAAACTAAAAGATGCGAATCGTATCGGGTAAATTTTTGGGTATGACACACCGTAAAGGTGTATGCGCCAAATGAAATGGCGTAATAGAAGGACAAATAGGTGTATGCGCCATTTCATTTGGCTTGCCCTAATTGGACATACATTTGCGCCAAATGAAATGGCGCATTAGGTATATATTTTTTTTATTAAGTCATACCAAATGGCGCATAAGGCCATGTTTATTATTTTATTTTTTTTAATTTTTCTAATTAACATTTAGAGACCTATTTTGACATCCGGTAATAGAAATCAAAACAACGGGTCTATATAAAAAAACCGGAAATAATTTTTTTTATTACTTTTAGGGTTTGGATACAACGAAAATAACTGATTATCGAAAACCTAACAAAATGCCTAATGTATTCCATCACCAAGACGCCCATCTGTTATGTACTGAGGTCTTGTTATCACATGTCGAGGACGATCGTTGACGCCGCCGTGAACCCTAGGATCACCCCTACCCCTTCGTGGTTCTTGTTGTGACTGTGTAGCTGGGCCTGCAAGTGTGTTGTTCCGATGGTTGTAACATCCCGATTTTTATTAATTATATTAGTAATTATATTATTTGGTGTTTTTAATAATTATTTGCTTAATTTAGTCATTTCTGATATTTATCGAAATTTTTCGCGTTTTGGGACGATTTAGTCGGTATTAGTTCGAGATAGCGGATCAATATTTAATCAAAAATTTTAATATTTTTAGTATTAGAAATATTAATGAGTTAATATTTAGCGTTTTGAGGAATTTTCTGAGTAATTAAGATTAGATCGGAAATATGAGACATTGAGTTATTAGAGGATTTTATCCGTATTTATTTTATTATATTATTTTATTTTACTTGGTGTGTTAAATATTTATTTAATTGTTATGAGATATAATAATTAATTGAATTAATTAATTTTGTGTATAATTGTGTTTATTGGGTTTAATGAGTTAATTAAGTTATTAGAGAGATATAATTAATTGGGCCTAAGTAGTAGCAATAAAATATGAAATTGATTTGTGGGTTAAGCCCATTAAAAAAAAAAGATAGTAGGAAAGAGTTAGGTCATTCTTTCATTTTTCATAACTTTGGTAAGAAGAATAGAAGGGAGAGGAGAAGAGAACATAGAAGAGAAAGAAGAGAGGATTGTAGATTCTTGAAGAGGGTGGATTAAAATCAAAAGGTAAGGGTGTGAATCCAAGTTATTATAAGTAGATATAAGTGGGTAATGATGATTGAGTTAGAAAATGCATGATTTGGAATGAGTTAGATACCATGAAGTTAGGATTTGGGGATTTGTTATATTCTTGAAAACCCTAACATGAATCTATGTTTCAATCTATGAAATTGATGATTTATATATGCTATGATGTTTCTATATTGAATTCCATGAATGGGTATGTGTATAGAACATGATTTAGTGCATATATGTATGTTTAAGTTTCACTTGAAAATGGTTGATTTGGAATTTTGGTGAAAATTAATGGAGCTTAGAATCTTGTTTTTATGATCCTAATAGTTGCTATATAATGTATATAGGTTGTATAACTATTTATTTCATGAAAAATGATGGATTAACATGGTTTTATGGTGAAAAATTTGGGCTAGACAGTAGTATTTTCGCAACAGCAAACAGTATTTTCGCAACAGCAGACAGTATTTTCGCAACAGCAGTTTTCTGGTTTTTGACAGTATTTCCGTAACAGCAAATTTTCTGGTTTTGACAGCATTTTGAAAAACTTATAAATTCAATAACTTTTGACTCGAGTGTCCGTTTGATGCGCCGTTTGGACCGTTGGAAAGCTAAAATAAATTCCTATCTTATTAAATTGGATTGAAAACCATTAGATAATAATTTAATATAACTTATATTTTTTGTATGTGTTTGATCGGTATGAATTGATAATGATGTTGTATGCTACATGCAATTAGTTGTATGTATTCGAACTGTATGAGCCAATGATGATGCCTTGTGATGAATTAATAATAATATGCTTTTATTAAGAAGTTGAATTAACCGTGTCATGTTATATCTTTTGATCCGTAACTTCTTTTATGCGTCGTTTGAAGCATTAGGAAGCCAATGTTATTATCTATGTGATAGGATAGAATTGGTTGGCACTTATTGAATTAATTATGATATTGTTGTGTGAATAACATGTAATTACGTATATGTGAGTTATGAATCGATGAATTATGAATAACATTTGTTGATATGTTATGTGGTATGATATTCATGAGGTGTGCGAGTGAGTGTATGCTATTTAAATGCAATTGTGGAGAATGATTACTTGATGACTTAATCATTATGTGATAGTGTATGTCATGGATTAATGTTAATTAGGGATAACATGTATTGGTATTTTGTACCATGTGCTAATTGTAATATTTGGAAACGATGAATGCTAATTGTTATGCATTGTTGTAATTGTCGTATGATAAATGTGTTTTGTACGATGGTGGAATAATTCAATTAGTTGAATTTTGGTAATATGCTTGGATGTTAAGATTATATGGATAATTCTTAATTGCATATGTTTTGGTAATTGTATGTATACAAGATGCTTAGATTTAGCAAATGTATATGTTGTTTTTAGAGAATTATTGAGAATGACATTGATTGGCTTGTATGCTATATGTTATTGTGATTGATAAATGCTATGTGAATGCTTTATTGATGATATATGCATGTTGTGCAACGATTGGTGGATAATTCGAATTGTGCGAATTATTGTGGTATGAGGTATGTTAAGATTGTGTGATCATCTTAATTGCATATATATATATATATATATATATATATATATATATATATATTGTAAGTCTTGTTGCACATGCATACATGGTGGCTTTGAAATAGAAGCGGTGAAACTTTGGGTTCACATGGTTGACCTTGATCCTCGATCGGAAATAGAGGTGGTGAAACTTTGGGTTCACATGTTGGCTTGGATTCTAGAGGTAGAATCGGAAGCGGTGAAACTTGGGTTCACAATGGTGGCTTTGGTCTTGTCCGGATCGGAAGCATGACTTGGATTCTAGATATTGAATCGGAAAGCGGTGAAACTTTGGGTTCACATGGTACCACATGCATTGAGTCACATTTATTACATTCGAGTCACATTGTGTGCTATGTGATTGTTTTTGTATCAATGTGATTGTTTTGTGTGATAATTGATATATGGTGTATGAATGTATGTTTTGAGAAGAGTGGTGAATTGTGAAATGTATACTTGTTGTGTTTTGCATTTCCCATTATTATGTTTATCTATAATAATTTGAATTCTCACCCTTCTGTTTGAATGATGTTCATCGTGACATCGTGCAGGTTCCGACGAGTAGTAGCTTGTTTGAGGATTTAGCCGAGGAGCTCCTGAGTTTGTTATTTGATTAGGTAGCGAGTCATATGCTCTGATCATTTAACACTTGGGGGGTTTTTTCATACCCCAAAATTTGCCTTCCACATTTTATTCACAATGATTTAAAGCTCAAGAGTCTCATCAATACATTCTCCTAAGCAAGAATCTCCTAAAACTAGGGTTTGGTATCTCCTTGAAGAAATTAACAAAATAAGGCCTCCAATGAAGTTCTCCATGGTCCATTATGATTCAAGACCCCTCCATGTCAAAAGTCAAACCCCAATTCCAAAGATTACTCATTCAATAGCTCAGATGATACACAGTCAACTGGTTTGGCCTAAAAGTCAACCATGGTCAAAGTACAATCAAAGCTCCTGACTCTTGGTCAACATCAAGTATGGAAGAATATGTCCATCATTTGATCAAAGGTTGATCATGATTCATCAATAGAAACTCAGAAATGAACAAATGCATAAAGGTTCAAATTAGGGTTTTTATAGGAGAAAGTCAACTCAACTTTGACTGGCCATAACTTTCACATGGAACATCAGAAATTCCTCAATCAAAGCCTATTTTGAAGGAAATTGGATCATATACAACTTTGTCTCTCACAAGCCAAGGCCAAAAATGCTTCATTTGGAAGATATAATACAAAAGATTATAGGTCCTTTTCAAAAGTCAACCAAAGACAGTTTTTTGTCAAAGGGCATATCATCAAGATAAAATCTCCAAATGAAAAATATGTTCCAAAGTGGCTTATAGAGGACCTTTTGAGGTTTCTAAAAAGTCCTAGAACTCCTTCATAGCTTAAAAATTGAGAGAGATATGCCTTGTCAAAGTTGGGTAATTTTGGAGGCAAAAGGTGAAATAAAAGAGGTTCAAATTGGAATTTTTTGCAAATGGGCTTAGCTTTTCATGACTCAATCTTGGTCCACAAGTTATCCAAACCATGTGCCACGAATTATATCATTTTATTTATTTTTATATAATTTTATTTCATTTAAAGATGATTTAAAGTAATATAATTAAAGGAAAGATCAAATATTGTGTTAAAAAAATTGTATTGATCAATTCCAATCATCATTTATTGCAAATTTGCAATATAATTTCAAGCTATATTGATTGAAAAAATTGGTACAAGATTGGACAAAATTAGAAGGTTTCCAATCAAATTTTAAATCAAATTTCTCAAAGTTGCAAGATTGGATTCAAAGGAGGTTCTGGACTATTTTATTAACCTAATGCATTCCCTATAAGTAGAGAAGGGAGGCCACACGAATAAGGGTTGGAAAATCTGGTCAGAAGCGCGTAGCCAAGAACAAGGAAATTCATCCAAAACTCAAATCCAATTTGGGAGAATTAGGCCATTACAAGAAGATTTAAAGGTTGCAAAAGTATCCTTGGATCATTCTAAAGCTGTGTGGATCATTGCTCTGCATCAACACCCCCAGATTAACCTCTAATAAGCCAAGGTAGGTCGTTCTGAATTCTGAGTCGATTAGCATGTTACGTGCATCTCCATGATGTTTTGATTGCATATTTTGCTTTACTTGATTGCTGTGAATATTTCTGGAACGTTAATTGGATTTCTGTGCATCCTATCTATGATTGGCCATTGAAGACCGAGTGAGGCTTTTAGGGCTTAAATTAGCGGTTTCTATTAGGGGTAAAATTAGGGTAAGTTAAGAACATAGTTAGGTTCGTATGGTTGGGACGAAAAGAATAGGATGGTCGCGAAATATTTTTGGGCATGTGTATGCTATTCGCTATTTAACAGGTCGATTTGCTAGGAGACGAATCCCTAGCAAAATCGTAGCAAAAGATTGCAGGTTTTTTGTGAATTCTGTGGGGAAGATGATGATGTGTCATCACACCACTGGGCCGTTTAAATTCCGCGCGCAGTTTCCATTGTTTTTTCCAGATTTTGTATATAATATATTAAGCGTGTATCAGTATCAATTGGGTAATTTGGTTGGAGTGGTAATTGAGCGCATATGTGAGAGGGAGGTCGTGGGTTCGAGCCTCCCCTCCATCATTATTTTTTTATGAAGAACTTGTCTCCTGTTCAGTATGCGCCTTGCTTGGGTAGACCACCATACGCCCCTCAGATCTGGCCCTTTAATTCACCATCCATCTAGATCCAACGTACATGATTGATCAAACATACCATGAGCCCTCAAGAGTACCACACTAGATTACTCAGCCTCCCTTAATGGGCCAGGCTTTTAGCTAATAGCATCCCCCTGATTTGGCTTTTTAAAACAATTTGCACCCCCCTTAAAGAATAAAAAAAATAATAAGAAGAATTAATAATAATTGTTAATTGTTTATTTATATTATTTTCTCCTCGATCCGATTATGATCATTAGTCGCATTGACGAGAGATGAACTTAATTGATTTAATTTAATTAATTTAACTTATTGATATTAATTGATATTTACCCTTGTGTAAATTCTCTTCTCGACCCGACTGAATTTATTGGTCGCATTAGGCAAGAGATAATAAAAAACATAAATTAATGGAATCCGTCATCGTGTAATAACTGAATTTATTGGTTATGAGAGTTGACAGTAAAAAATAAATTTTACTAAAACACATTTCATTTGCTGTCCGCGACGATCAAATCTATTGGTCAGAGTAACCAATGATACACAATTTAATTCGTTAATTATAATGATCAAATCTATTGATCATCGCACCTTACGAAAACATATTAAATCAGGGTTGTACGCCCAACCTTAAAACACTTCCCAAACCTTTTCAAAACTGCGATTTATCATAACTACGATAGGCCATTCAAAAAGCCTTCAAACCATATCAGATCAAATTCAAAAGGCGTACAACCCTTATCCCGAACTACGTTGACTCTGATTCTCCCTAAGGAGATACGTAGGCACTTGGAAACAAGGTGAGTCCCCCTCCTTCAAACTCTAATCATGTTCAAATAATTAGCCTTTTAACCCTATTAACTTTCTGTCACTTTTCTTTATGTTTAACCATAAACCTTGGCTTTATAATGCAACCCTTAGGAAAGGGTTGAGGGTGCCTAATACCTTCCCTCGACCTGAATATAGTATCTTACCCTAAATCTTTATAACTGTGTAAGGTTTCCTATTCGCCTTGGTAGAATAGGTGGTGACTCTAAAAAGTTAATTTTAGGGCAGGTTGCTACAGGTTTTATTTGACATATGCTTATGTTTGGATATTGCTATCTTGTATATATTTTGAATCGATACTTTGGATATGTTGTTGACGGCTATGTTGCCTAGATTTGATTTGGTTTAGCATAATTGGATATGTTAATTGAGTTCGGTAGATGAATATAGTATGAGATATATTCATTGAAATGTTTGAGTTATAATTCTTCCGCGTGCGCTATGCATAATTTATGAAAGCATGATATTTTCAAAATGTGTTACGATATGATTAGTGTATGTTGGTATGTTTGTTCTATAGGTTTTCATTGTGATGAAAATAACATGTGACGCCTCTTTGATTGTATGCATACTTTACTCTGTGAATAATATGTTATATTTGGGGTTAGAAAATGGGTGTTACAATGGTCGTTGTCAATGAATTCGTCAACGCCACCATAATTTCCCGGAAACCGACTGTCGTAAAGTCGGTTACCCAAGCCCCCAAAAGTGCTAAACGATGGTGGGGAGTAGGTTGGGATACGACTTCCGGAAAGTAACACCCAGCAGCACTTGTACTACCTTGATAAAGCCCAAATTGATTGGACGGTGTTGCAAACCTAGAGGGTGTACCGTGGTGAGATGATTCAGCATGTGGACCCTCGTCAGGACTTAGATGGAGCCTTGACAAACCAACCTCAATGTTTTGGCCGAACAACCTTGTGTACCCTGCAAAGCCAAGTGGTTTTGAATGGGTCTGGTATGGGCTAGCGGACTGGTGTTGGCTCTCAGCTTGATTGCTTGGTTGGGACTGTGTTTGGAAGAGATTTTGTTGGCGGTAGTTGCGGTTGGAACAGAACGGAGTCTGGAACAGATTTTGTTGTTGCTGGGTGTACTGATATTGTTCCTCTTGTTCTTGCTCTCGTTGTTGTTGTTCTTGTTGTTGTTCTCGTTGTTGTTGTTGTTCCTGTTGTTGTTGTTGTTGTGGTAGGATATAGTTGTGAAGGCGGGGGTCTATCAAGTAGAAAGGATCCGCCACAAATAAATTAAGGGTGGTAACGGTACGGTACCAACTCATGTACTGTCTGGACGGTTTCATCTCACGATCACTCACGGGGAAGTTAAGGACATATAGGCGATGGCGTTTCCACATCTGGCGCCATTCGGGAGCGTAATCCTTCCAATTTTGATGATTCCACTGATGGTTTACTCGTTTAAGGTGCCATACTCCCAAGTCAACTGGAGGATCATGTATACCTTGATGCATCCTGAACTGGAGTTTGACCCGGTCACTATGATCGATGATGTTGTACCTAATGAGGCTAGGTTTTTGCAGTCCAAATAGCTACATATGCACCTCTTGGTTCATGATTGCATTCCAGATACAGTCTCCAGATAAACTGCATGCATAAGACTTATACATTATTTAGGTCAAATATTTATTAAAAAAACATTTATAAAAGAGGAAAAGATTAGAGATTATACATCCTCGGGTCATAAGTGATCAATCAGTTGGCGGTACATCGTGATATTTGACCACAGATTTTTCGTGAAGCCCATCTTTTTCACGCAAAATCTAAAACGCAATTTAAATGTTTCAGTTAAAGTAAATCATAATCAATTTATTTTGCATTAAAAATATGAATTAAAAAATTACCTCATTGCATATGGAAAGGTCCAGTTGGTTCTGTTTACTGGGGCCAGTATAGGCATTCTCCACCACCCCCAAACTTGCACCAATAGAGCGCATCCATAGAATGTACAAGAATTGTTTTTTGCATTCTTGCAAAGGGATTGGTACAACGTAGCCAGGACAACATACCCCCAACTATATTGACCCACTCAATTAAAATCCATTAACAAACGTAAATACATAAAATTTACGGTGTTACCGATACTGTCTGGAAATAAAATGTTTCCAAAGAGCAAGATCAGGTAACACCTGGTTTTCTGGGGTATCGTTTCTTCGGAAGAATCGTCGTTCAACTGAAAGTCCCTATATTTTTAAGTTCTTGAGGTTTACACCTTATCCCCTAGCACCTGTTTCGCCCTCTATCAGATCTATACCCAATGCCTGCTGGCAAAGGGAATTGGCTTGCATTACACAACCATTATTGGCCTTACCGTCTACTGGAAGGCCTAACAACATGTGTACATCCTCCAGGGTTATTGTGCACTCCCCTGTTGGAAGATGGAATGTGTGGGTCTCCTGTAACACCCGTATATTTTAATTTTTAATTTAAATGGAAATTTAATTAATAATTAGAATTATTGGTGGTTGGTGGGATATTAATTGGGAAATGATGGTTATGGTGTTGGGCCATGTGTGATGTTAAGGAATGAGGGGGTGTTATGTTAGTAAAGGTCCTATTCTAATTAAAAGGTTATTTTATAAAATAATAAGGAATTGAGAATAAGAGAAAGGAATGTGAAAAGAGTTTGGAACACGAAGAACGTGAAAGAGGAGCAATGGAGGGAGAGATCAATCAAGAACTCTTGGCTAAGGTAAGGGGGGACTCTTCCGGTTAATTTCTATTATGTGATTATGGGTAATGGGATGGATTAACGTATGATTCGATTCGATTGGGTATATTGGGATTTGATATTGTTAGGTATGTTATGATTGGGGATAATTGATGAATTTGTATAGATTGTTGGTCATTGATGTGTTGTTTTGATGTATAATGATGTGTGATGAGAACTTCGATGATTATATGCCTGTATGCGATGTCTGGAATCGTTTTTGGGTGAAAAGGATGTGAAATCGCAGAGTCTGAACGCAGACCCGTAATTCTGCAAAATCGCCAGGTCGCGCCGCGAAACGTTGGGCAGAAAACCAGGAAGTTGTGATACGCTCAGGTCGCGCCGCGTCCATGTGTTGGCGCCGCGAAGGCGTAACTTTTTCTCGTTTCGCGCCGCGAACCCAGTTGGCGCCGCGTGCTGTAGCGATAATTGTTTTCTTTGAAAAATGTAAAAATGTGTAACTTTCAAACCGTAAGTTCGTTTTAGACGCCATTTTGGACGTCGTTCCTTAAATTGAATGTTCTACCATATAAAATAAATATAACAACAATAACTTTATTTTATTTTGAAAAGTATCGTTTTCTTCAAATCTGGTTTACTCTTGTTTTGCATAAATGAGGAGGTGCAATGGTTTGTTGTTTGCATAATTGAATATGTGCAATGATGGGTGATGTTATAATATGATTGCTCCTGCTTGTTATGCAAAATGGATGTTGTTCATGGTAAATATGGTTATCATGTGTTTCGATGAATGATGATGTAAATGCTCTGTTATTGTTGGGTTGATTTGTTGTACTTGGTACACGATTGTGAGGGGTGCTATTGTTGTTGCACTGTGTGGTGAATGTTTTATCTGTTATGATGTCGTGGTTGAAACTGGTAATTGATATACATATATTGTTGATGTAAAATATGTATTTATTTGTAGTTGAGAAATAGCATAACTGTGTGTGGCTATTGATTATCGTGGTGGTTGATGATTATGACATTTGGTTGTTTAATGTTGATGGTGAGCATGTTATGGTTGATACATGCATTTCATAATCATGTTGTGGGCTGTATCCCTTATGGTGGTGGGACAGCGGTAGCTAATTCCCATTGTGTGGAATTGGTGAGAGAAGTAGCCGAATCTTTATGGTGGTGGATCGGTGAGATGGGTTATCCCATGTTTGGTACCACATGCATATAGTTGCATTTGCATTAGGTTGTTGTGTATAATTATAACATGAATGGAAGATTGCCCAATGTTATAATATTTGATGATGGTGTAATTGTTATGGTGTTGTCTTTTGGTAATGTATTCTATTATTGTGTGAATTGATGAATAATAGATGTGAATCTGAATATATGACAAATTGGGTGAATGATATATTATGATGTTTTGTTGCTTATGAATGCATAACATTGATTAATTGAGAATGAGACTCACCCTTACTTGTTGACAATTTTCAGATTAAGGAGTAGCGGCATTAGTGCTCGGTGAGGATGACTCGTAGAGTTTATCCGTTGTTTTGGGTCGTGTCGGTCATGCTCTGATCTTGTAACACTGGGGGACGATAGTTATAGAGATTTATGAGAATTCTCTATTTTATTGGTGTTGGATTATGGTTCCAATTGGTTTTGTTGATGATGTTCTTTATTCCGCTGTGATAAACATAATTGTGTTTTTGGTAAATCGTTTCCTAATAAAGCATGACTTGACCATGATTGGTTTATTTATTTTAAATAATTGTGACACCCTTGTGTTTATGTTTTACTCTGATATATTTATTTAATTTGCCGCGGGGTTTAGAAGGGTGTTACATCTCCGGCCTCCAACGTTCTAACAAGGCCAGAACAAATTTGTGATCTACGAATGACTCTGCGATGCTGCTGATGGCCTCGAAACCAGCAAATCGTAAATATGGTTTTATACGTTCATCTGGAGCGACGATAGAGTGATTACGTGTGCGGAATCAGGAAATGTCCTGAAAAAAATTATGTAGGTATTAATATGCAGTTATAACATAATAGGCTTGTAACTATAAGTAAAATACTTACATATGCTATGATGTTTTCCCTGGTTCCTCGGTGGGCATTTCCCATGGTTAAGAGAGACATGCTTGCAGACTGGAAATTTGGAGTTTGAAAACGAAACGATTTTGGTGAGAGTAAATGAGTGATGGTGATGAGAAATATGTAGAGGCCAAGCTAGTATATGTAGTGAGAAGGGTGAAATGGTAACATGTAACACCCTTCTAAATACCCCGAAAAACATAGTGCAAAATCAGAGTTAAACATGAATTCAAGGGCGTCACAATTTGAAACAATTATACATTCCAGGTGTAATCATGCTATACTGAGAAAACAACATATAATTAATTCAAACTCATGTTTTATCACGGCGGAAAAATCAATAATATTTGGATACTCCATGAAACATCATTCATAAGGATTTGAGCCTTTTATTCCAACAAAAGAGAATTATCCAAACCAATTAATAAAGAAATAAAAGAGTATGATAACTCTAAAAACATGCCTTCCTAGTGTTACAAGTATTCAGAGCATGACACCAACACCTAATTATTAGACTAAAAAGGATAACTCCTTAAAAGCCATCCTCACCAAACATCTAAGCCACTTAGCTTCAATCTGAAAAATAAGAGTAAGGGTGAGACTACATCATAAATTAAATAGCATTATAAATCGTCAAATATAGAATTCATAAGCAATTATCCACCCTACTTAGCATATTCAGATTAATCAATTCATACCAATCACAATCACAAGTCAAGAGTATGCACCAATAACACAACACAATCATAACACCGGATTTCATCCTGATATGTCACAATTTATACAAAGACTATCCAGACTCTTATGCATGTGGTACCAAACATGGGATTAACCCATCCGACTGATCTATTCCTCACTAAGATACAGCCCAACCGGAACAAATTCCACACAATGGGAATTATGCCCACCATTTGATCCACAACATCACCGGGATCCATCACCAAAATTCGTATGAATGAATGCACACATATGTCATACTTACAACATCACTGATCCGATGAACAACATCGTCTCACATAACTCAACATAGTTATCACCAAGAAGTATGTACATGTATCATGCATCATTCAAAACAAATCAATCATCATCATACGATCAAAACAATCTCCACATGATCACGTTATACACACATTATCAACATTATAATCATGTTATCACAACATCACCACTGGATCAAAATGAACAATGTCATCACCAATAACTCACCAAAAGCAACACCGAATGATATATTCGATTTCAAAACCATCTACAATTATATCATATATAATTCACACCATATATAACGTCAAAATCACAGTTATATCATTACAACATCACCACATTGTCACATTAACCAA
Organism: Vicia villosa; assembly: GCF_029867415.1. Lineage (NCBI taxonomy): Eukaryota > Viridiplantae > Streptophyta > Magnoliopsida > Fabales > Fabaceae > Vicia > Vicia villosa. Next base: position 89,938 of record NW_026705723.1, on the reverse strand, counting down.
ATCATGCACACAATGTACAAAACACGCTATAAACGAAATAAATCGAGCTTTTCAAAATAAAATAAAGTTATTGATGTTTTCTTTACTTTATATGGTAGAGTATTTAATTTAAGAAACAACGTCCAAAACGACGTCTAAAACGGACCTACGGTTTGAAAATTAGAAGTTTTTAAAGTTAAGTAAAAGTAGGTGACAGTATAGGGTGGCATGCATGCAATAGTAGCAGTAGGTGACAGGCTAGTGTGGCATGCATGCAATAGTAGCAAGAATCATTTCAGACGCATGCAAACTTGCTGGAATCGTTTCAGACGCATGCAACACACAGGAATCATTCAGACGCAAGTGTGACAGGTGGGGACCACCAATTGTGGCACATCTACATATGCGCCATTTCATTTGGCGCATTCACTAAAGGTGCAATACATATGCGCCATTTGAAATGGCGCCTTCCTGGCAAAATTTCAACCTATGCGCCATATGGTTTGGCGCCTTCTAGGAAACCCTAATTTTTTGAAAATTAGGGTTTCTATTTTGTCCTGTAGTGAAGCTGTCCTGATGTCCCATACCATCTGTGTTATGGACAGTAAGATAGGCGTGCGTCCATCTATAAATTAGGGTTTCTTGTGTGTAAAAGACTACACACGCAAATTAAGGATGAGATCTCGCATTAGGCTAGATAACACGCACCGGAGATTAGAGCCTCCTTCACCCGTGAAGCGGATCGACTATCAACTAGATTATCGTAGAAGGATAGGGCATGTCATATTCTCTCCCGTCAAACCTCCCATGCCGATTATGTTTTGGAATATCCATTCCATGGACCAACTCAAGAGGACTATCCTGAGGTTTTTGGGTGGGGAGTACAATCCTGGCGAAGAGATCAGAAGTATCAAGAGGCTTAGAATAAGGGGTGGTGTTGTACTTGAAAGGAAACGTTGGTGGGAGAATATGGAGGACGACATCCAATGCACTCGGATGATGGAAGACAGAGAAGACATTGTTTTAACCGTTGTAATTTCTTAGATGTCGCAGTTTCTTTGATTTCTGTAATTTCTTTACCGTTCAATCAAATGCTCAACGCATATTTCAATGAATTGATATTTTATCGTTACAACATCGTCAATAAATAAATAAGTTATTAATAATTAACAACAATATTTCCCGTCAAAAATAAAATATTGTACAATATTTTTCCGCTAAAAAATAATTGGTAGAAGTGATAGGCTCTTCTATAAATAGAGGTGTGTGTGTGGAGGTTGAAGTATCAAATCTTTTGTTGTTCTTACTTCCATTAGATATAAATGGCGTCTGTTTGGGCTGTAGTATTTTTTGAGGAAGGTAGTCACATGAGGGTTTGTCTGAACCCGCATTGGGATTTCAAGAGAATTGTTAGAGCCATCAACACCGGGTTTCATCAACTGGATGGTCCAACCAGGAAAGTTAAACAAATAGATTATCGTTGTCCATACATTACATTGACGGATAATAACCCAGAAGGCACTGATCCGCTGTCGCGCACAGATCAAAAATGAGTATTTTGAAAACGTAATATAGCGACAATGGCTCGAGTCGTATCGCAAGGATTCTTATTCTTATTAACTAATTATTGAAACGATTAATGGGGGTTTTGGTTCAGGATCGATTTAATTAATAAATTACAATTAAGTGATTAACAAAAGTGATTATAAAACAAGCTGCTCTACTGATTCGGGTTCCTACTCATCATCGATTACTATATGTTCAATTCCCTAACGGATTCTCAATCCCATTCGATTACAACACCAATCAAACAAGCGCGAAAGATATTGTTTCAATTATATTCCTATTTACCGAACTAAGCATTCGGTTAGAGATTACGCGAATTAACAATTAAGCAAAGTTAAAAAGCGATTATAAATTAAGGAACACAATAGATCGAATTTAACAATCTCTATCCTATAATAACAATCGAATTAAGCAAACGATTGTATACGAATTAAGCAAACGATTTATAGGAAGAACTTGAAAGGAAATCAAAATTCAATTGAACATTATAATAATCTCAAAGATTGGAACCTGAATACAGTAGATCAGCTCCGAGGAATTAGTTCTCCATTACGATTCTTTCAAGCGTAAGAAAAAAAATCGTGAATAGTCTAATGTCATGAACAGTACGGCCAGACCTAGGTACTAGAGAGAATCAAAAGGTTTACAACCCAACTGGGTCAAAAACATAACCCCGACCCAAAACTAATGATCCAAAACTCTGCAACTTCAAACGAAATTATGGGAATAATTGACTCCGAATCTGACTTTGACTCCAACATAAAAGTTGTAGCTCTTTCTCTTAGCTTTCCGGCGATTATTATAACACCTCAATCGGATTCTCCAAACTCCAGTTATGACCGTTTTAGTGCAGACTGCTAATGCTGAAAATAAAGTGCGAAAATGAAATTAAACCAAAAATAAACTAAATTAGAAAAACATTATAAAATATAAAAATAAGCAAAGCAAACCAAAGAAATGCCTAAGTACAAACATAAAAGAACGTGCATCAAAATGCACTGATCAAATTCCCCCACACTTGAACTTTTGCACTCCGAGCAAAATAAAATCAAACACAAGAAACACACAACATCAGTTACGCATTTCAGGCTACAAACTCTTCTTCGGTTAAGATTGCATTAATAGGTACTAATCTTGCACACTGAGGATATTGTAAGAACACTACTCCACAATTGTGCAGTCATACGTATCCTACATATACAAATCAATATGAATCATGTTATTATGTCTAAGCCTAACTTACTCATCCTCCTCTCTTTCATTCTGGTGCAATCACATTAAGCCCGCTATCTCCACACACTCATAGTAAGGCTACCGGTTAGAGAATCTGATCCTTTTTGCATGGGGTTCTGGTACCTAAGTGGTATAACCCTTTGCTTACCCAATTGTAGTTGCGGGGGATCAGACAGTAATCCGCCCTACCAAGTTCAGCACCAGAAACCTCTGAACCAACTAACAACAGGTTTTGAAATAATTTTTTTTTTGTAGGTTCTACAACCGTTGGGTTAAATGACCGGGTGAGGGTCACCAAACTTAGAAGGTGCATTACTTTTTTTTCTTTCAAATAAAACTTGGACCACTCACTTATTTTCATCGGCTTCCTTACGTAGAGCATGTGTGAGATGGTGCCGACTGCCAAGATAAACTACTCAAGAGAAGAATGAGAATTCAAGGTTATGTCATAATAAGTATTCAAATTAACTTCCATATGCAGGAGACTTACGGTGTTAAGACGATACCGATCTTGTGAACTCTTCCCAAGTCTCTACTACTAACCACAAATTAATCTATAGCCTAAAACTTTCAAAAAGATGCTTTTTAAAAAAAAACTGAAAACAAAACAAACAAAAACAAATAAAAAATTGAAAGAAAACAAAACAAATAAATGATTCCCTCCCCCACACTTAAGACATACATTGTCCTCAATGAAAAGACATAATTATTAAAGTAAGAGGGAGAGAAAGGAAAGAACACACCCGCGTGGTCAAGGAGGATAGGTGATCACATAAGCAGCCTTTTCTAGTGAAGGATCTTCTACATTCTCTTCTTCCAAAGTGGGACTCTCATGGAGTAGCTTTGGGTAATGTCCATTGAACTTGAAATTTTTATTAGTGCCTTCGCCTTTTATTCCAGGATCAAAGATGAATCTTCGATAAATAAAAGTGTTGAATGGGCACGTGATCTTTTCCACAACACTAAAGATCAAAAGATTGAGAGGCTGCCTCCCTACTTTTGTTTCATCTTCCCCTTCAATTAAGACCCTATGCAAAATCATGGACGGGCTAATATCGGAAATGTCGGCCAATGTCCACCAAATCGCCTTCTTATGCTTCTTCAAAACCTGCAAAAGCTTATTTTCTTGATCAAAATCAAGGTTAGAAGAAATTATTACCGGGAGTTTTCATTACTCTCTAAATAAGCGTATTTCAAATTTTTAGGAAGTTGCTTCAGCTCTTGGGAATGTGGTTGTTCGATGGAAGATTTGTTCCAGGCAACCGGGGTGTCGAGAGCTTCATCTACATGAACAACTTCATTTGCAACCTCATCTGCAGTAAGAATATTATTTTGCAAGGCAAGCTCAATTTCAGCATAAACAGAGCAAATTTTAGTGTCAGTACAAACATCACACGAGTAAACATCATCAAAACTAGACAATGATGGAAAATCATCTGCAAACAAATCAGTACAAGTATCATCAACAGTTTCAGAAAGCAACTTTATTTGAAAAATAGATTGTTCTTCCAAGGGTTGTTGGTTTGATCCTTGAGCTTGCTGCATGACATTCACCAAAGTGGCAAGTTTTCCAATTTGTGTTTGCAAAGTCTGAAGAGTAGAATCTATTTATTGTTGATACTGGAGATTATTTGCTGCCATTTGTTTGACAATATCCTCTAGTGAAGGTTCGGAAGGTGCAGAGCACACAACCTGAAATTCCTTCAGATGCTTATGCGGATCCTCACCTGTAAAATCATTAAACCTAGGCAACAAATGTGTTAAACCATATTCCAATTCAAAAGGTGCATCAGTTGCGGGATACTCAATACATAAACCAGTATAGTTCGCATCAGGGGCAGCCAACTGTCTCAAAGTTCTTTGTTCAGCCATGTTATCATCAAACACAGAAATACCAACTATGTCTTAAATAGGCAGAAACAAATAGAAAGAAGAAAAACGATTAAAATAAATTCATAAAAAAATTAAAACACAAAATTTAATCTAATTAAGACAAATAAGAATTTTGGAAATTTTTTTGGATTTTTTCGACTCTATGAAAACAGTAAAAAAATTCATTAAAAATAGAAAAACGATGAATTTGGAGATTTGGGGTCGACTTCCCTTACTCTTCTAGAGTAAGAGGTATTGATCGCACGATTTTTCTGCTCCCAATAGGCAAAAAAAGATTATCGATCAGACTTAATTTTCCCAAAAACTGATTTTTTGACTCAAAAAGGCGTTATGGTCGAAACCGCGAGGAACCTATGGCCTAAACGCACGAACACTAAACTTAAGACTCTAATATAAGTTAATAACAACAAGAATCCCCGGCAACGGCGCCAATTTGATCCGCTGTCGCGCACAGATAAAAAACGAGTATTTTGAAAACGTAATATAGCGACAATGGCTCGAGTCGTATCGCAAGGATTCTTATTCTTATTAACTAATTATTGAAACGATTAATGGGGGTTTTGGTTTAGGATCGATTTAATTAATAAATTACAATTAAGTGATTAACAAAAGTGATTATAAAATAAGTTGCTCTACTGATTCAGGTTCCTACTCATCATCGATTACTATATGTTCAATTCCCTAACGGATTCTCAATCCCATTCGATTACAACACCAATCAAACAAGCGCGAAAGATATTGTTTCAATTATATTCCTATTTGCCGAATTAAGCATTCGGTTAGAGATTACGCAAATTAACAATTAAGCAAAGTTAAAAAGCGATTATAAATTAAGGAACACAATAGATCGAATTTAACAATCTCTATCCTATAATAACAATCGAATTAAGCAAACGATTGTATACGAATTAAGCAAACGATTTATAGGAAGAACTTGAAAGGAAATCAAAATTCAATTGAACATTATAGTAATCTCAAAGATTGGAACCTGAATACAGTAGATCAGCTCCGAGGAATTAGTTCTCCATTACGGTTCTTTCAAGCGTAAGAAAAAAATCGTGAATAGTCTAATGTCATGAACAGTACGGTCAGACCTAGGTACTAGAGAGAATCAAAAGGTTTACAACCCAACTGGGTCAAAAACATAACCCAGGCCCAAAACTAACGATCCAAAACTAAAATAAAACTAATGCTGCAACTTCAAACGAAATTCTGAGAATAATTGACTCTGAATCTGACTTTGACTCCAACACAAAAGTTGTAGCTCTTTCTCTTAGCTTTCCGGCGATTATTAGAACGCCTCAATCGGATTCTCCGAAATCCAGTTATGACCGTTTTAGTGCATACTGCTAATGCTGAAAATAAAGTGCGAAAATGAAATTAAACCAAAAATAAACTAAATTAGAAAAACATTATAAAATATAAAAATAAGCAAAGCAAACCAAAGAAATGCCTAAGTACAAACATAAAGGAACGTGCATCAAAATGCACTGATCAACACCTACATGTATTCTTGGGATCGTGTGAAAGATGATGTGGATGTGGATCTAATGTTTTGGATACACAATGGAGAAGTTAATTGAGGTGTTGAAAATCCACTTGTTCTAGCAGTTATACTTGAGTAGTTTAAAATGTGTATTGTGTGATGTGGTCATACACATCATACTTGAAAATCCACTTGTTTTGTGTTATTATATTGTTGTAATGTAATTTCGTGTTCTACCAGTTATTGTAAGGTTTGCAAGTATATGTTACAAACGTTATTATGGTGTAATCAGACCTTAGATCATTTAATTAAAGTTGATGTGGTTGTTGTGTTTATTGTGGTTGTTGCAAACATTAAGTAAGCTAATAGACATTGATCATTATGCGTTTGTCTTTTACAATCAATTTGGAATCTTGAGACAGACATAGATCAGTGGGCGTCTGTATAGTCATATCATCTTGGAATCATTAGAACAGACATAGATCAACGTGCGTCTGTCTAGTCTCTTCATGTTGGAATCCATTGATTGACTTTGAACGGTGTGCAAGGCTCTAAGCATGTTGATAAACAGTGCGCAATAGAGCATTATCTTATCCTATTTAAGACAACTAATATTTCTAAACATTACAACACACACAAACAATATTGCTTAATACTACTTGATATTACAACACCCAAAACCAAACACTAACCTGAAACAATGGCTTCATCTCCCCAATACTTGGTAAATGCCCATCTAAACGGTGAGACTTACATATCTGAAACAACCGGTTTTCTGATGAGAAACACACAAATTGTGCCATTTTTTTAAGCAAAAGATCCAATTTTACATACTTCCATCAGCGACTTCAGGCTAAAATTGCAGTGGGTCCTATTGCAAACATTGTCTACCAATATGCTTCTTTCAATAACAACAACACCGTCAAGTTTTATGAGATGGAGATTGCAAATAACGAAGACCTCCAGAATATGTTTGCTAACCACGAAAATTCAGGCTTCGAAACCATCGAGCTGTACGTTACTATACAGGTTGATACACAAGAACCTCATATTGTTCTGTCTTAAGTTATTGACCCATCTGTAGACGAGCAAGAATAGGTTGATGTCATAGACGAGGAAGAAGAAGAACTGGAAACTGAAGTTGATTACATGGTCAACGAGGAATCCAAAGACGAACAAGAAATGTCGGTGCCTCCATCTCATGTGTACGAACCTCCAGCACATATGAGTAACTTGAACTTACAAGGCGACGAACCTTCATCCGATATCTTCTTCATCCCATACATCCAAAGTGACGATGAGCTAAAGAAAGGAGACAAGTTTCCTTCTAAGGAGGCGTGTCTTAGATTAATTAAAAATGGCACATGGCGCACAACGTTGATTTTGATGTAGATCGTTCAAACCTGGAACGATATGTAATCATTTGTAAAAATCCAGAGTGTGGCTTCAGACTGTGGGCTTCTTATAGGAAGAGAAGTAATGCCTGGGTCATAGGGTCGATTACGCAACAACACACATGTGTCAACCCTAATACTTCCCAGGATCATACGAATCTCTGTGGCGATCTTATCTGTCAGGAGATCTTGCCTCTCATAAGCTGTGATTCGTCTTTGAAGGTCAAAACGATTATCTCGCATATCGTTACAGCCTACAACTACACTCCATCTTACAGAAAGGCGTGGATTGCAAAGACAAAGGCAATTGAAATAGTCTACGGCAATTGGGAGGAGTCATACAAAAATTTTTCCCGCTACCTTACTGCACTACAAACTTACGCACCCGACACTGTTTCTATTCTATAGACACTGCCCGCGCATGCCCCGTGTAATACGGTGAACTGACTTTTTATTTGAAAATGTTGCGGATAGCAAGAGTCGCCACCGACTTTTATTTCATCCAAACAAATTCGGAAAGGCAAAAAGAAACAGAAAAAAACCTTTTTTAAAGAAATCTAAGTTCGGGGGGTAATTTATGCAAAGGGAAGGTGTAAGGCACCCTTTGCATCCATGGTTTTCCATGGGCTCTTAATTGCTTTGCTTGCTCGTTTGTTTAGAAAATGTAGATGAAAGAGATAGGGACGCGTTGCCCTTTTGGAAAATTATGAGAAAGAATATAATGAAAGTTTGAGCATTGCAAGGCAATTAGGGGCAATTACCTTAAACTCAGATGATAGGTCTCTTTTTGCCTTTCAGAATGAAAGGGTCTATCCTTGCCATAAGAGGGCAGGAAGCCTTTCGTTTGGAGGTTGAAGGGTCATCGAAGCATCCTTTGCCATAAGACTGTCCCATGCCATAGAGGGGCAGGTAGCCTAAGGCAAGGATCAGAATAAGCCATTTCGTAGGCAGCCAGAAGATACCTCAGCCTTTTTCGTAGGCAATATCCGAGGGTCGAGGTTATGTTAGTGTACCGAAGGCAGCATCATTTTTAGGGTCTCATAACCTTTATTCGAGGCAACATGGCTGAGGTATCCTCGAATTCGAGGGACGAGGCTTACTCTGCAAAAACACAAAGGCAACAGGCAACAGGCAACAGGCAACAGAGAGGGTTACCCAAAAAGTGTGCGTGTGTGCACCAATCACGTGATTCAATTCAGATTATATTATCTTGTGTTTAGTTATTCTAATTGATTAAAAGACTTGCACTCCCTAGGATTACTAACCACGCAGTATATAAAGCAATAAAGGGAAGGGGAAAATGAAACCAGCGGAGGAGAGGGGAATTGTAACCAGCGGATCCCTTAATAGGGTTTGACATAAGTAATAATAAAAAAGAAGAAAAGATTTAGGGTTACCGATGACGTAGCTTTGGCATTTGACAAACCCTGAAAGAAAGAAAAAAAATGGCAAACAAAAGAGGGTGAGTGCATTATCGGTTCGGGGACAATTAGGGTTATTTTTAATAAAATAAAAGATAAATAAATTAATAATGAATAATAAATAATACTTAGCTTTGATTTGGATTTGATCTGATATGGTTAATAGGGCGCCTTTAAGGTTAACCCTGAAAGGCAAGGCAGACAAGGGATGAATGCAAAGCAAACCCTAAAAGTAAAATAATCTAAATAAATTTTAAATTGAATTAGAATTAAATTACTTAACTTCGAGGTTTCGAGGTTTGTTGAAGGCGCGCGCTCGGGACGAACCATGTTGCTAACCCTGATAATGCACAAAAAAAGAAAATAAAATCAGTGTATGGCATGATCTCGTAAACCCTGATTAGGGTACGAATTTAAATAAACGATTTAATTATTTATTGGTCTTGCGACCTAATTAATTAAATCTGGATAAGAAAATAAAATCGAGTATAAAACTAATTTTTATGAATTTTTTGGAATTAAAACAAAATAAATATGACTTTTTCAAGTAATTAAAATAATTAAATATATTTTGAATATGAAAATAAATAAATATAATACAAATAAATATGTGATAAATATTAATATATAAATAAATAATTAAGAAAATAAATACATATAATATAATAAATAAACATATGAATATTATACAATAAATATAAATCAAATAAATGAAGAAGTAAGTATATATAAAATAATAATAAATAAATAAATATTAATTAAGAAAAAAATTTAAAATAAAAACATATAATATTTTTATTATGATAAAGAAAAAAACAAGAATTTAAAACAATATATATATATATATATAAAAAACAAGTTGTGTAATAAAAATTAAAAAAAATTATAAAAATCTTAGCTTCTGATCGTGTGCAGCTAGGCCTTGCGCGCCCATGATGGTCTCACGTCCTGAGGTTCGTTGGATGCGTCTTGGATGAGATCTAACGGATGCTGTGCTAGGGACTACCATATGTGTATGGGACCGGATGCGCCTGATCCACTCGTCCACTTAAAAGAAACGCGCGCTGGCAATTTTGAATGGTCCAACAGGAACGCGCCACGTATTGTCTTCTTCACCCAAAAAAACCAGTAACCCTTTTACAGCGTGTGCGATGGAAGCGCTACAAAATGTCTCGATCTATTACACCTGTCAAATGTTAGAACCTCACACACGCTTCAAAAATTAAAAGCGAGACCATATTCTGGTTCGTCTTGGCCATACGAACATGATAGCACCTGCCTCAAGTCCTAATTCCTACTAAATCGAAGAGCCCTAATTTGAATCTCGCGAACCCTAATATGGCAACTAGTCACGACTATACACAGAAACGCAATTAAATGTCCAGGGAGCATCAGAATATCATCACGATCAAAAATATGTAATCAAATTTCACAGAAAGTGCATGAATTGATGTAATCAAAGTCAAATATTTAAACGCAAACCGTGAGGTATATGGCTCTGTTCTTGGCTTGTGGATCGATGGTGATGATTGGTATCTCTCCAGAATTGTCCAAGGATCCTGTATCAATCTTTAAAACGCCTAAAATCCACACTAAACTCTAAAACCGAACCTGGTTTTTTCTTGAATTGCTTTGGGAAATTTCAACGTGTTCTTGGCTGCCGAATCCTTCTCTGTTGCACGATGCTTGCAAGTGGTTTAATGGGGTTAAGATATTGCAGGAGCTTTTGATTTGTATTGTATGGTTGTTGGTAAATTGTATGTACAGGTTTGGTGTTGCACTGATGATAACAAATTGGTGTGGAAAATATGTACTTGAATTGTCGGTGTACGTGAGTGAAAAAAAAAGGTTAGGAATAGGGTTAATTTTTATAAGACAAAATTAGGTTAAAATTAAAATAAAATAAAATCAATAATAATTAAAATTTGAAATCAAATTTGATTTGATCTTCAAATTATAATTATTTTGATAAAAACTGTCCTAAAATAAAATCAATCAAATATTTTTGGATTTTGGATTTTTTTGACTAAAAAGTGCATAAAATGGCAAAAATTAAAAAATAAATATTTTTTAAATTGCTTAATTAATAAATACGAAAATTAAAATTAAATTATTAAAAAAACTTATTTTTTTTTTTGATTTTTGAATATAAATGAAAAAATTAAAATTAGATTTAGCAACCAAATAAAAGAAAAAAAAAGTTAGTAAATGGGATTCGAACTCGGGAGCCTGCACTCGCAAACCTTACACTCTCACCAGACGCCCCATCACTTTTATTCGTAATAAAGTGGCCATCGTAAATATATGCGGGCAAATTTTGGGGTATGACAGCTGCCCCTGTTCAATTATCTTAAACCCGAAGATGTAGAGTGGTTTGTATGCCAGTCGGTATCTGAAGGTGGAAGATGATTGAACACTAGAATACCAAGAAATTTGCCCTAGCTGAAGGAGGGACTTTTGTCGGAGATGGGCTTGTAGATGCCATCTGGTAGTTGTTGGAGTATTGATTGTTGCGAGGCTTCTGTTTTTAGTCTTTGAATGTTGAGGAACCGTCTGAGGTATCGACTCAAGTCTGAATCGGATTATTTAAGGAACCGTCAAAGGTATCGACTTAAATTCGAAGCATATCATTAATGAACCGTCAAAGGTATCGACTTAGATATGGCGGGGGTAATTAAGGAACCGTCAAAGGTATCGACTTAAATTTGAAGCATATTGTTGAGGCACCGTCAAAGGTATCGACTCAAATATGCAGATAGATTGTATAAGGAACCGTCAAAGGTGTCGACTTATATCTGAAGTGTGTCGTTAAGGAACCGTCAAAGGTGTCGACTTAACTCTTGATGTATTAAGGAACCGTCAAAGGTGTCGACTTAATACTTGAGAATAGATTGTTAAGGAACCGTCAAAGGTGTCGACTTAACTCTTGCAGATAGAGATAGTAATATCCTGAAAAATAGAGGTTAGTTTTCTTATGTCATGATGCATGCGTTTATGTGATGAGTATCTCAAAATAAATGAGAAACTTCGTATGTTATGGATTTGTTATATAGTGATGTATGCGATGTATGAATATGTTTGTGTCATATGGTATGCAAATATGATTTATGTTGTCTTAGTCGAGAGAATAAATCTCCATGTCTTTGTGATTTTGACGTCTGGTCTTGTCTTGAAGATGTTTAGCTGGGGATTTATGACTTCTGCTTGGGGATGAATAGCAATTTGATGGATCCTGACTGGGGATGAAAGATATTAGTAAGCCATGTTGGAGAAGAACAAAGTGTCGGTGGTGTTGAAGATGTCAACTCTGTTGGGGATGTGATTTTATGAACCTGGCTCTGTGGGGGTGTGATTTTATGAACCTGGCTCTGTGGGGGGACATGGGTGTCTTGAGAGTTGCCCCCAGTATTATAGCACTTGTCATTCCTGGATTTGATTATTGATTAAGATGTCAAACTGGACTTGTATAGATTTGCCCCAGCTAGTAGGAACTTTGGAAAGATCCGCCTCGCGAGGACTTTATGAGATGTGCACTCTGGGCGACATGCCCCTAGTAATCATAGGTCAAAGACGATGCCCCGCGTTGATTGGAAATAGACTCAGATTTACTTGGATGCATGCCCCTGATTACTTTTGGCATCCTTGAGAGATTCTCGGAATCTTGACTTGATTGCCCCAGATTGATCGGGAAATAGTTTGAAACCCATTTGAGATGTAGGCCTTTGACTTTTTGGCATTTGAGAGATTCTTTGAATCTTGACTGGATTGCCCCAGATTGATTGAGCAAAACGTGTCATGCCCCTTGTCTGTGTAGGAGACATTGCTTTTTTGGAGTAATCTTTGTTGGTTGGGATAACTTTGAGTCATTAGTCATACCCTGTGCAAGTTCTTTCTGATGCTAACATTTAAAATTATGTAGCAGAATATGTTTAATAATGAATTCATGAGATGCAATGCATACGTTTGTCTTGAGTTTTTGAAAAAACATTTAAAACAAGAGATGTAAAAGCGTGATATTTGTAAAAACATGTTATTTTTGTAGAAGCGAAATATCGACTCAGCATTTTAGTAAACCTTAAGGAGTCGGGATACCTTTTTGGTGACAGTATGCTTTCGAACTAACCATGCTTCAATTAGGACTTTCAAGGGTTGTAACGTGGCTTGGTTCACGGTTTAAGAAACAAAGGATAATGGCTCAAAATTTGATTGTACCCACCCCTCTTCGTGATGATCTTCAGTCCTAAGCTCAGTTAATTCAACTTATGTATTCAGGTTCCAAGAGACTTTTGGATTTGCACCTTTGATAATGATGATAGTTCACAAGCAAAGAAAACTTTGGAGATGGCAGTCACTTCTTTCTTTTGGTAGTCACAACAGTGTGTTGTTCAGGAATTTATTGACTTCTGTTCTTTCATCTTTTGATATCCCTAACTTTTGCCTGAATTGTCTATTTTGAGCTTAGAGTCAGCGGGATGCCTTGATTTTTGCCTAAGTCATCTTTTGATTTTTGACTTAGCAGGCTTTTCTTTATATATATGTTTTTCATTTTTTTTTCTTTTTGAAAGATATTGACTGCCTTGCTTAATGATTGATGAACCATCATTGGCTTTTGATTGACATCTCCAACACTTCTTTGACGTGTGCGGATGAACGCTTGTGATTGAAACCTTTGTTGAAAGGTGTACTGAATGATTCTCTTAAAATAGAATGCACAGCCAAATTAACTGAGAACTACCCTGCCCCAGGTTATGATCAAGGGTTTTAATTAGTACAGGAAAGAAACTTCTACTTCTTAGGCTCGAAGGGGTTGACGAGGGATTAACATCCTTATATCTCCACTGTTTAGGAATTGAAACAATGCCTGTACATCGTCAGCATAGTCCGTTCAAAAGCATACTGTATGAGGTTGCGGTATCGTTTTCGTCATCCTCCCTCAAAAGGCATACAGCTTTAGCAGGAGTTGAATATCACAAAACATATGCAAAGTAAAGACATAATTTAAAATGAGTGATAGCGAGATAATTTATTCAAGACAAGCATATGCAATGCACTGATGATGATTATTAAGACAGATAATGTCTATCATGAGTCAAATGTTTAAACAAACAGAAAGGAGACTTGCAAATGAAAGTAGATCTAATGATCCAAAAGTTTGTCCGTCTAGACGTCAGTCTGTCTTGTCATGACTAGGCATATGAGCGGTGATCACCAAAGGAGTTTCGGGAGAGTTGAATTTGATTTCCTTGTTATCGATTAGATCTTGAATCTTATTCCTCAATGTCCATCAATTGTTTATGTAATGTCCAGGGATGTTGGAATGGTACGCGCGCCTTGTATTGAGTTTATAGTAGGTGTTAGAATTCGTTGGCTCGATTGCCCTGAGCGTCTGGATCATATGAGTGAATTGATTGTTGTGACTCAGTTGTCGTGACTTTGTTGTCGTGATTCCATTATCGTGACTCATTCGTCATGATTCCATTATCGTGACTCAGTCGTCGTGACTTTGTTGTCGTGATTCCATTATCGTGACTCGGTTGTCGTGATTCCATTATCGTGACTCGGTTGTCGTGACTTTATCGTGACTCAGTTGTCATGATTCCATTATCGTGACTCAGTTGTCGTGACTTCATTATCGTGACTCAGTTGTCGTGACTTTGTTGTCGTGACTCAGTTGTCGTGATTCCATTATCGTGGTCTTTTCTGATTTGAGTGTCATGATTAAATCTTTAATTGCACGCTTCAACGGTCTACCATCCTTTACACCATAACCAGGATTGTTCGAATAATAAGCGCATTTCGCATTGTAATTATACCCCAAGAATAGGAGTGCCTTCAATTCTTCTTGCCCCTTGGGTGAGTTCAGAATCAAAGTCTGGGATCGGATGTTCTGAGCCTGAAGGTGTTTGACTGACTGCTCGAAATCCATTTGTGTTGAAGTAAACAGCAAGAGAGGATGAGATACCTGTTGTAAGAAACCTGCTATGCGATGTTATGAATGCAAATGAAATATTTTCAAGGATCTTTAGGAATTTAGTTAGCAACTTTAGAAAATGATTTGGTTGCATCTTTGTTTGAAGAATTCTGACTTTGGTCTTTGAATGTCTTTCTTTGAGAATCAAGCTCACCATATCAAGTGGGTCATCGCCTCTGATTCGGGATACTTGTACTTTTGAATTTGAAAGTATATGGCTAGAGGAAAATAAATCCTCTTGCCCCTTGATAGGTACTGATTCTCCGAATTGGAAGGCTCGTGGCCAGAGGAAAATAAAACCTCTTGCCCCTAGATAAGAGTTCCGTCCTTGATAAGAGCGCCTGAAATTGTGCGCCCTAAATCTCTAAGATCCTTGAAAAGGGTTAGTTAAATCATGTTATGCTTATGATGTCATGATGTCATGTGAATGCAGTTCATTAGGCGTAGTGTGAGATAGTAAGGACAAACAAGTCATTTTAACAAAACCTGCAAAGAACAAAGGTTAGTAGCAAACACAAACAAGTCACACAAGTCACACAATTTTTTGGCTTAAGGCTTGCATGGATTCTGATCAGGTGTCCTTCCCAAGGGTATTTCTATGGATAAGGAGATTTCAGCAACGGGTTCTACAAGTTATCCAGAATTGTCAGCCCTTCTAAAGCACCCTCGGACATGATGCATTCGCACCATGCAATGATACTTTGAGAAAGAACCTATCTGAATTGTAGTATCAGGTAGCGACTAGTCCTTAACATTTGTCAAGGGTAGTCCCCCCACTACGTTCCTAAAGGCCAGGATGGGTTAAGGGTAACTAAAGGTCCTTGAGCTCCGGCGCACCCACAGACACATACATAGACCCCCCTCATTTGAGAAAGGTGTGCATATGCTATGGAGTCCTAACTCAAGTGTGAACTTCATATTGACTCATCTCCCACATATGTGAAAGAGGTCGCCATGACTATGCCACTCCTAATCTTAAGTGTTCTTGAATCCGGGAATAGGATTCGTCCTTCAGTTAATTCCCAAAACGCCCCTGAAAAATAAAACAAACAAAGCAAACAATAGAAAACATTTAAAGTGAATCCTAAACTTTTAAGGTAACCCCTCTTAATCGAAATTTTCCCCAGCAGAGTCGCCAGTTCTGTAATACGGTGAACTGACTTTTTATTTGAAAATGTTGCGGATAGCAAGAGTCGCCACCGACTTTTATTTCATCCAAACAAATTCGGAAAGGCAAAAAGAAACAGAAAAAAACCTTTTTTAAAGAAATCTAAGTTCGGGGGGTAATTTATGCAAAGGGAAGGTGTAAGGCACCCTTTGCATCCATGGTTTTCCATGGGCTCTTAATTGCTTTGCTTGCTCGTTTGTTTAGAAAATGTAGATGAAAGAGATAGGGACGCGTTGCCCTTTTGGAAAATTATGAGAAAGAATATAATGAAAGTTTGAGCATTGCAAGGCAATTAGGGGCAATTACCTTAAACTCAGATGATAGGTCTCTTTTTGCCTTTCAGAATGAAAGGGTCTATCCTTGCCATAAGAGGGCAGGAAGCCTTTCGTTTGGAGGTTGAAGGGTCATCGAAGCATCCTTTGCCATAAGACTGTCCCATGCCATAGAGGGGCAGGTAGCCTAAGGCAAGGATCAGAATAAGCCATTTCGTAGGCAGCCAGAAGATACCTCAGCCTTTTTCGTAGGCAATATCCGAGGGTCGAGGTTATGTTAGTGTACCGAAGGCAGCATCATTTTTAGGGTCTCATAACCTTTATTCGAGGCAACATGGCTGAGGTATCCTCGAATTCGAGGGACGAGGCTTACTCTGCAAAAACACAAAGGCAACAGGCAACAGGCAACAGGCAACAGAGAGGGTTACCCAAAAAGTGTGCGTGTGTGCACCAATCACGTGATTCAATTCAGATTATATTATCTTGTGTTTAGTTATTCTAATTGATTAAAAGACTTGCACTCCCTAGGATTACTAACCACGCAGTATATAAAGCAATAAAGGGAAGGGGAAAATGAAACCAGCGGAGGAGAGGGGAATTGTAACCAGCGGATCCCTTAATAGGGTTTGACATAAGTAATAATAAAAAAGAAGAAAAGATTTAGGGTTACCGATGACGTAGCTTTGGCATTTGACAAACCCTGAAAGAAAGAAAAAAAATGGCAAACAAAAGAGGGTGAGTGCATTATCGGTTCGGGGACAATTAGGGTTATTTTTAATAAAATAAAAGATAAATAAATTAATAATGAATAATAAATAATACTTAGCTTTGATTTGGATTTGATCTGATATGGTTAATAGGGCGCCTTTAAGGTTAACCCTGAAAGGCAAGGCAGACAAGGGATGAATGCAAAGCAAACCCTAAAAGTAAAATAATCTAAATAAATTTTAAATTGAATTAGAATTAAATTACTTAACTTCGAGGTTTCGAGGTTTGTTGAAGGCGCGCGCTCGGGACGAACCATGTTGCTAACCCTGATAATGCACAAAAAAAGAAAATAAAATCAGTGTATGGCATGATCTCGTAAACCCTGATTAGGGTACGAATTTAAATAAACGATTTAATTATTTATTGGTCTTGCGACCTAATTAATTAAATCTGGATAAGAAAATAAAATCGAGTATAAAACTAATTTTTATGAATTTTTTGGAATTAAAACAAAATAAATATGACTTTTTCAAGTAATTAAAATAATTAAATATATTTTGAATATGAAAATAAATAAATATAATACAAATAAATATGTGATAAATATTAATATATAAATAAATAATTAAGAAAATAAATACATATAATATAATAAATAAACATATGAATATTATACAATAAATATAAATCAAATAAATGAAGAAGTAAGTATATATAAAATAATAATAAATAAATAAATATTAATTAAGAAAAAAATTTAAAATAAAAACATATAATATTTTTATTATGATAAAGAAAAAAACAAGAATTTAAAACAATATATATATATATATAAAACAAGTTGTGTAATAAAAATTAAAAAAAATTATAAAAATCTTAGCTTCTGATCGTGTGCAGCTAGGCCTTGCGCGCCCATGATGGTCTCACGTCCTGAGGTTCGTTGGATGCGTCTTGGATGAGATCTAACGGATGCTGTGCTAGGGACTACCATATGTGTATGGGACCGGATGCGCCTGATCCACTCGTCCACTTAAAAGAAACGCGCGCTGGCAATTTTGAATGGTCCAACAGGAACGCGCCACGTATTGTCTTCTTCACCCAAAAAAACCAGTAACCCTTTTACAGCGTGTGCGATGGAAGCGCTACAAAATGTCTCGATCTATTACACCTGTCAAATGTTAGAACCTCACACACGCTTCAAAAATTAAAAGCGAGACCATATTCTGGTTCGTCTTGGCCATACGAACATGATAGCACCTGCCTCAAGTCCTAATTCCTACTAAATCGAAGAGCCCTAATTTGAATCTCGCGAACCCTAATATGGCAACCAGTCACGACTATACACAGAAACGCAATTAAATGTCCAGGGAGCATCAGAATATCATCACGATCAAAAATATGTAATCAAATTTCACAGAAAGTGCATGAATTGATGTAATCGAAGTCAAATATTTAAACGCAAACCGTGAGGTATATGGCTCTGTTCTTGGCTTGTGGATCGATGGTGATGATTGGTATCTCTCCAGAATTGTCCAAGGATCCTGTATCAATCTTTAAAACGCCTAAAATCCACACTAAACTCTAAAACCGAACCTGGTTTTTTCTTGAATTGCTTTGGGAAATTTCAACGTGTTCTTGGCTGCCGAATCCTTCTCTGTTGCACGATGCTTGCAAGTGGTTTAATGGGGTTAAGATATTGCAGGAGCTTTTGATTTGTATTGTATGGTTGTTGGTAAATTGTATGTACAGGTTTGGTGTTGCACTGATGATAACAAATTGGTGTGGAAAATATGTACTTGAATTGTCGGTGTACGTGAGTGAAAAAAAAAGGTTAGGAATAGGGTTAATTTTTATAAGACAAAATTAGGTTAAAATTAAAATAAAATAAAATCAATAATAATTAAAATTTGAAATCAAATTTGATTTGATCTTCAAATTATAATTATTTTGATAAAAACTGTCCTAAAATAAAATCAATCAAATATTTTTGGATTTTGGATTTTTTTGACTAAAAAGTGCATAAAATGGCAAAAATTAAAAAATAAATATTTTTTAAATTGCTTAATTAATAAATACGAAAATTAAAATTAAATTATTAAAAAAACTTATTTTTTTTTTTGATTTTTGAATATAAATGAAAAAATTAAAATTAGATTTAGCAACCAAATAAAAGAAAAAAAAAAGTTAGTAAATGGGATTCGAACTCGGGAGCCTGCACTCGCAAACCTTACACTCTCACCAGACGCCCCATCACTTTTATTCGTAATAAAGTGGCCATCGTAAATATATGCGGGCAAATTTTGGGGTATGACACCCCGGATGGAACCTGTGTCCAAGGAAACGAAATATTCCATCGCCTTTTCTGGGCGTTCAAACCTTGCATACGAGGGTTTGCATATTGTAAACCCATACTTCAAATCGATGGAACATGGTTATACGACAAATACAAGGGAACCATGCTGATGGCGGTTGCATAGGACAGAAACATCAATATATTTCTAGTGGCATTCGCAATAGACGACCATTGGTGCGACTGTGGAAAGTTTCAAGCTTTCCGCATGCCTTGCTCACATGTCATAGCGGCATGTGCATTTGCGCACCGCGACGCAATATCACTACTGTCTCCAATTTACAAGGCTCAGACATTGCTCCGAGTTTACAGTGTTGCGTTTCCATTAGTAGCCAAGGAGGATTACTGGCCTGAGTATGATGGGGAGGTAGTTTGGCATAATGACGCAATGCGTCGAAAGAAAAAGGGTCGCCCCAATAGTATGTGGATTAGAACCAAAATGGACGTCCACGACAAAATGGAAAGAAAATGCAGCATTTGTCGTCAGGTGTGGCACAATAAAAATAAATGTCCTAGTCGTGGTTCGAACTCGTCGCAAGTTTAATCTACTTTGTAATTTATTTTTACGACAATGTATCAATTTCGTTTACCACCTTTTGTAACCTTTCTTTAGTCTTTCATCAATAAAGTGTGCTTTATTAAAAAACCGAAATCGACAACGCAAACATTATTTAGGGTTAATAAGAACCATACAAAATCGGTTTATCGGACGTTTTTACGAAATTAAAAGACCGGAATCAAAAACTATGCGCGAAAAAACACAAAACGAATATTTAAAAAAAAAACCCCAACACATAGGAGCCATACCAAATGGCGCCTATGTGTTGCATGCTAGCCTAATGCGCCAAATGATTTGGCTTAAATCATTTTTGCCCAAATTTGCATTAGTTTGCGCCAAATGGTTTGGCTTCTAGTACACTAATGCGCCATATCATTTGGCGCATAGACCTTTATGGTGTCCCAAACCTAGACACTTTGGTAAATAAACTGAAAACTTGATTTTTTTTTGTATTTTTTTTAATAGTTGGTTATTTAAATTTTTTTCACTTTCTACTAGTAGTTATTAGAATTTTCGAGGTGAAAAAGTTACAATAAAACCCAAGGACCTTAAAATATATATATTTCCTAATAGAATCGACTAGAAATTTCTTTTAGAACTTGTTTAAGGTATTCAATTATTATGTTATTTTATTTCTACGGTTATGATAAAAATCGAAGTGAAATATTTTTTTTACAATACATTATATACACAGAAGATTAAAAATACAGTATTACAATAAATTCAGATTCTTGGAGAACAACAAATCTTTGATGTAAGGAGTTATCTATTCCAAACATTAGAAAATGTTATATGGATGAAATGCATCCAACTTTTAAAGTAGACATCTCTCTCAATCATTGGAAAAAGTTTTTCTGCACTTGCAATATATCTTAGAGAAATTTAACAAGCTTCTTAAGTTTCGAGATTTCATTATATTGCAATTCATTTCAAAGAATGATGCATACGAGTTAGGATAAGGATAAAATCTATTTAAGTAGTGCTTTTATAGTAAAATTTGATTATTTTATCCATCGGTTAATAATAAATCCGGAGGGATAAATAATTTAGTTTACAAATAAATAATATAATAAAAAGAATGGTTTCTGAACTCTTTTTTCCTCGGTTTTAAGAAAATTCGAGGTAAGATGTGCTTTTATTCCTAAAACAACACACTTTGGAATCATATCACTAGAATAACAATGATCATCCATATTCAAAACGTAATGTATCTTTTGGATTTTCAATAAGGCTTTTAAACAATATACCTATTTTCAACGTCTCATTTCCAACTCTTTGTGTCTTCAAACCTAGTTTCAGAGTCTTATCTTTTCTTCAAAAATGAATGAAAATCTTTTGATTGTTATCAATGAAAAGTTTATTGATTTGGATGATTTGAAAGACAAAGGTTTTGATCTAAAGAAAAGTATTTCCAAACAAAAGTTGCATGGTTACTTTGACATTCTTCATGGCCCCATCTACATTAATCTTATTAAAGAGTTCTGGTTAAATGCCTATGTCACTGGTCATGATGCTGAGGCAATTTAGCCGGATTTCAATGGCTCTCCTATCACTTGTTGCTCAGATAAAAACTGTGAAGAGAAAGGTAGTTGTGTTGACCATTATAGATTCAACAATGTCTACACAACCCACCTTCATCTAATTTATGCCAACAGAGATAAGCCCACCGGTCCCCCTACTCTACTCCTTAATGCAAAAGTTTGGTTTCAACTTCTACTGTCAAATATTCGTCCAAGAGAGAAACTATTGAAAACAATTACTTTAGATGACAAACATCTCTTGTACTTTCTTACCCGCAGAGTTAGAATTAATCCTCCTCTTACCATTTTTAACTTCTTAAAGTAAATGATAGTCATCTCTCGAGAGGAAATGCCTTTCCTCATACCATATGGAAGAGTTCTTTCTGAATTTTTCTCACAGTTAGAAATAGTTAATAGGGATAATGCTGAATTTGAATGGACTCAGAAGTTTAAATATGTCGAATAGTTATTATCAATGAAATATTTACTTTTCTATTATTGCCTACTATTCTTGTTTATTAATATAACAAAGATTTTGAGAACTACTAATTAACAAAGAAAAACATGGATTCTGGAAAGACGCCAAGTGAGAAATCCTTGAAAAAACTTTAAACGAGCGGATAGAGATTTGAAGCGAGAACCCTTATAGATATAATCCCCCAGTTTTCCAAAAACCCGAGGTAAGAGGTTTATTATTTTTTTATGGATAAAACACGACGTTAAATTATAGCTATGTTACCTCGGTTTTTGAGAAAACCGAGGGAAAAGGTTGTTTATTTTCTTTAAAAAATCACACATTACGCTCCTAGGATCTATACTCTCGATTTTTAACATGTTCGAGATGAAAGTTTCATCATAAAAGTTTTATTTTTAGTAGTGGCATTAATGTATACCCAAAAACCTTTATGAAAATTGACTTTGAATTCAAATACTAAATGAAACCTTCTTAAATTAACTTTTATTGCTAGAACATTGTCCCCCTAGTTTTGTCCCTCATTATCAAAGTATCGACTATAAATTGCAAATGTGAAATTGTGATATGGTTGGCTAAATCAACTAAATACTCACTAAATAATCCATTATTGACTAATCCATTATTGACTGGCGCAATCAACATAAAATTAAGGTTTTCAACTATAATGAAGAATAATAAAATGAAAGAGAATTACCTGCCTTAAATCTCTACCTGTTACCCTGGATTTTCGACCAGAACTTAGGGATATGATCCTAAAGAAATGAATTCCTAATGATCTCTATAAAAGGTAAAGAATCTTCACAATTTAGGTTGAGGTTTCTAGTCAAAGCATAACCCTGTCAAGTGATAAAAAGAAGGGTTAACTGTTAACTTAGTCAACTCCTCCTACTCAGAGCACTATGAGCATACAATGTTCAAAAAGACTTAGGAAATTTTTTATTGTTTATGATAGCTTAAAGCCTTGTCGATCGAAGCTTCCAAATGGATAAGGACAAACGATTTCTATAGGACACGTGGAAACCTATTAGACGGAGCATGCAAGGATCAGAGACGTGACAATTGTATCTTAGTCGACCATTAGAAACTATTATTTTTAAGATTTCTATATAAACAACATTTGTTTTAAGTTTTAGAGGTCCACGTTTGTTACAATGTAAAAGAAACTCAAAGTATCCGCATTAAAGTGAGAAAAGAGTGTTTTCATGTAAAATGTATGTATGCGTTCCAGTTTATTAATTCCAAGTTATTTATTTCTTCTTCAATACAAAGTCCATTATTTAAACGTTTACTTTATCAACTTCTCTTATCCTTTCTTTGCATTTTAAGTCTTTCGACATTTCCTTTTCATAATTCATCAAAATAAAACAAGTAATAGAAAACTATAAGAATTTTTAGTACTTTGTCCTAGGAATCCCTAGTTGATCCTGCAATTAACCTTTAATAAGAAACTAGAGGCTGTTTACCAAAAATCAGGGCAAACAAATTGGCACACCCGATGGGACCCCGGTGCTAAGTTTTTTTCCAAATAGTTTGAAGTATTCCTCATTGCTATTGTGGGTGTTTTTATTGAGTTTTTTCATAACACTAATGTCTAGTTATGCATGAACTTGAGAAGTGGAAAACAATTGTCTAAAATGTCACGTGTTGGCGCAGATACCAACACTTCTAACCTTCACAAAACAACGCTCCAAATATGTATGTAGTACCAAAAGGTACCTAATCTCAAAACGCGATGGTTTTGTCCTTAGTAAGGACATCTGTCGCCACTGGGTCTAAAACAACGATTTTGTCTTCACAGGCAGTCACTGGGGGAGCACACTTTAACTCTTTGAGGGATCTATTTCAAATGAGGTCGATTCCACCCCCTGGATTTTACCAATATGGTATGCCTCAATCAATGATGGTTGGTTTTCAGTCAAATACATCGACATATGCTGATAATACGATGGCAACTGGGCCACCTGTGAATAATAATATCCGACCAGGAAGCATAAGTTATATCCCCCAAACGAAACCATCATTGAATACAACTTCCATGATGTATCTTAGACAACAAATGGATAAAAGCAACCATGAAATGGTGAATGCTCTAACCCATCAAATTAGGATAATTTTCACCCCTATGATTAATAATGCAGATCAGAGTTATGAAATGCTGGAAAATCAAATGGCTAGAATAGCCGATATCTTCGGTACTCCACAACCTCAACCAATGCCAACTCCCTAAATTTTAAATGTTAGGTCTGGAAAAACACTTGATAATGGGGATATCCTTGGAAATCAGAGTCAAATAACAAATATGGAAGGCGAAGAATATGTAGGTCAACATGTTCCAAGGGTAACGGTGGTAAATAGAAACCAAGATGCCGAACAAGTTCTTAGGAACGCCCAAAATCACTATATGGGCCAACACAATATATCAAATATGGTCAAACAAATTTTAGTTCAAAATGGCTTGAACATAAGGATCCATAGACCCAATTTCATATCCCCACTAGCGGAATACATTTGACAAACCGAATTACTTAAGGGTTGGAAAGTCTCGAAATTCACTATGTTCGTTGGTGACTTAAATGAATCTATAGTTAAACATGTCTCTAGCACTACTACGGAAAAGGCATTTAACAATAGTTGGGAAATATATATACCCATGCGGGGCCAAGCGTTGTTATGTAGCAAGTGGTTGTATATTCGGTACTTACAATCACGGTCCATTGACCGTCGTAGTAAATTGGAAAGCACACGCCTTATAACAACTGTTATTCATATTAACCGCTGTGATATTTCATATTAATAAATGTCAAAATTTCATACCAGAATCAGCATTAAACCAAGTTTTAATTGATATCAAAACTTGTATTACAAGTGCACAATTCCATTAAGTACATCAAAATTTGAACAGTTCGAGGTATGCAATCTTCCCAACTTCCAAGAGAAAAGATAGAGTATAGAATTAAAGAAACAATGATGAGTTTGGTTTTTAAACTCCCAAGAGAAGAAGATGGAGAATCAGAAAAAACAATATAAAAGTAGAAGAACCAAAACACAAAAACAACTTCATCCAAAGGAATAAACATGTGTTATCCTGCTCAAGCTACCGACAATGTTGAGAATTAAAATGCTGTTGTAGTTGGTGCTGAGGTGCAAAACCAGCCTCTGAATCAAGATGTAACTGTAAAGGGTGTTGTGGTGCAAAATTAGCCTCAAAATCAAGATGTATCTGTTGAGGGTGTTTTGATGTAAAACCATTCTTAGATTCGAGATGTTGCTGTAGAGGGTGCTGCGTTTAGACTAATGAGAGCTCTCAAGGTGAGGAGAAGAAGAAGAAGGCTGAGAAGGCAAATAATGATTTTTTTCAATTCTGTTGATGATGATGAGGATGACTATGATTGGTCTAACTTTATCTCAGCGAGAGGATTTAGATCTGATTATGGCTTTTGATCATGTAATGAAGTTTTAATCTGCTTAACTCTCTTAAGGTTATCAACTTAAACATTCAACTTAACCTATCAGCTTAAACTAGAAAATATATAAAACACATAATGAAAATTATCGTGAGGAACTTACTTGTAAGAAATCTTCTAATAGTTGCATATTCCTGTCAAGTTCACTGCATCTTCAACTTTTACATTTCATAACAAAGTAAATATTAAACATAAAGGATATAAGAAAACATAACATTTTCAAATTTCAAACCCTAATTCATCAGTTACATTTTATAACAAAGTAAATATTAAACATAAAGGAGATAAGAAAACATAACATCTTCAAATTTCTAGAAAATCTCTCTGACTTCAGTTTGTTCTTCAAATTCTTGTTCTTCTTTTTTGAATATGTATACATAACTTTAAATACCCAACGGATTCCAACTCTGGCATCATACTACTCTCATCTTCCAATTTTTGTTCATCATCCCATATGAATAAATTACATGTTTCACCACTCCACCAATTTGGACATCTCTAAAAAAGCCTTCCTTTATTTTGACCCCTCTTGAATTGGTACGAAACCATACAACTGTCACAGCCACAGAAATTTCCAAATCGAGATTTTACACCTTTGAATGAGTTACTCTTCGAATGCGACATTGAGACGATGCTCGACAACAACAATGAGTGTTAGGGTTGTTTTCTTCTTCCCGACGATGTCGCCAGTGTGTAACAACGGTTTCAAAAAAGAGCCGTAGTGATATCCCTATTATTTTTAATTTTATATAAATATAATTGAAAAGGCGTGCATTGACGTAAAAAGGGATAAACTATTTGAGGGAGCTGAGGATAGAACCCAGGAAAGCTGGATTGTATCACCACGATTATGCAATTAAGCATAACTATAACCTTAAATTTTCAATTAAAAATAGAAAAATGTTAGCGTATTAGTTTAGCAATGTCACTACGGTTTTGGGACGAACCGTGGTGACTTTGACGTTGTTGTTTGCGCATTTTGTAATAGTGTAAGTACCAAATTGAGGCTGGCGACATAGCCATTAATGAGATTTTAAAGATGAAGTAATTTCCAAATTCTCTAACAAAAATCTCCTTTACTTGGTTTACCACACTCCCTCCAAATTCTCTACACACATGGAGTTAGTTGGAGATACAATTCCATGAACAATTTTACATGGGACATTCGAAAATAAGTCTGAAGGAGTTAGAAAGTGTGAGGCGAAAAATTCCTGAGTCGATTGATGAATATCTTATTATATTTCGACTCCTTAAGGCAAGATATTTTACGCAAATCCCTGAACATGAGTTAGTCAAAATGGATGCAAGAGGTTTAGATTAGTCCATTAGGTAAAAGCTAGACACTCAATATCTTAGGGACATGGCACAATTGGCAGATGGAGTTCGCCAGGTCGAACGTCTAAAAGCTGAAAAAGCCAAAACAAATGAATATAGAAAAAAAGAGAAAGTTGCATATGTGGCAACTAAGAGTTGCATATGTGGAAGAACTCAAACCAGAACCTCTTTATGTTTGCAAATTTCTAAAACCATTGAATAGGAAAAATCATGTCAAACCTAGCAAAAATGAGAAATTCGCCACAAAAACATATACCTTTGATATAACTAAATGTGACGAAATCTTTGATTTATTAGTAACTGATTGGCATATAATAGTTCCTCTGGGCCTGAAGAATCCCCCATTAGAACAAAAGAAAAAAGGGAATATTTTAAATTCCATAATTTTCTTGGTTATAAAACTTCTCAATATGTTCTTTTCGGGGATTTGGTGTAAAAAGCTCTGAAGGAGAGAATACTCCAATTTGGCAAAAAAGCCAAAATCATCAATGCAATTTGACATCGATCCTTTGCTTGTTGGAGAAGCAAACTATGCTAAACCATTTGAAGTAATGATGACCGCAGCTACTAAAGGTTTCGATATGGAGGTAAAAAAATGGAAGAAACTCCTACAGTTGTCAATGGCTGAATGCGTTCAGTCTATCCTCATGTTGCCGAAGAACTGATTGATTTCCTGGAAAGATGCAAGTTGAATGATTCTAAGGTTGGGATGTGTTCAAGGTGCAATGCAGTGTATGACAAAGATGATGTGAAAGAATTTGGATATACCAGAAGGTATGATCCTAGGAGGGGAAAGCCACCTCCTCGTTTCCTCTTCGACAAAGTGTGAGCTCCCTGTCGAAATAAAGAGTATAGAAGGTAATTTCAGAGGCCTCAAAAAAGGATATTCCGTCCTCCTGCTGATGCCCCACAAGGAAAGTGGGTGGAGCTTCTCAACCAAAAAGCAGGAAAGCCACGTAAGTGAAATACTCTTGACCTAGAAAGAGGTATAATGGACCAGAAGAATGGTAACATGGTCAAAAACTCACCCTTACGTGTCTCCAAATTATAAGGGTAAGAACCCAATGACTAGGACGCAATGGAGGCATCATCAGAGGAAAAAGAAGGCATAGAGGGAAGCCTCGGTGACACAACAAAAGTATGTCGATACCTCTAAACATAAAAAACCTCACTCAAGGAAGTTGAATGAGGAAGAAAAGAAAATAGCCAATCATAGGCTATCTATGAGAGTGACATATTTGGGAAAGGGAAATTTTATATCGATTGAAGCTCCTGAATATACCCCTCAGTCTGAAGAAGGAAATCCTGAATACACCTTCACCTTGAAGAAAGAAACCCCGAGTATGATCCCCTTCCATAAGATGAATTGGTAGAAGATACTTCAATACTAGGTATGAAGACGATTTGATTATCTACTGTGGCATTGTGTCTGTACATCCAGCAAAATATGATTGTGTGTTGGAATTATCAACGGCTGATGATGAAGTTATGCAAGACGAAGCATTTAACGAAAAAACCCTATGGTACCATGTCACGAGTAATGGTGTAGTCGAAGAGAAAACATCCATCTTCGAAAGATCTAGCCTAGCAATGATGTACCATCTCAATCCATTATTCATAAGGGCAGAGATGAACGGTGTAGTAGTGAACAAGGTTTTTGTAGATGGAGGGGAAACAGTGAACTTGATGCCTAATTTATTGTTTAATTACTGAAGAAGGGGGAAAACCCACCTACAGGGTGGACTATGATCGAAAAAGATGACCACTAAGTCTCAACGTATGGCTCGAATTTCGGCCTACATGGCTGAAAATAGAATGAAATCGACTCTAGAAGCTGAGGAATTGTAAAATATGGCGTTGGAAGCCATGATCGACAATAATGATGATGGCTATTTTGCCCTGACAACTGCTTCAGAAAGCCACAGGCTCGATTGTATTTACGATGATAAGCCTTTGGGGTTTGAGATAGACCCATTAAATTCTACTAACTTGCTTCTGGGTACATCCTTGTCTATGGAAGAGATGTTGTTAAATTCAGCTGTAAGTTTCGAATGTCTAAGTATGTTGGATGGTTATTCTAGGTACAACGAGATTTCTATAGTAGAAGAAGATGTGCCCAAAACAATGTTTCAATGTCTAGGTGCTCTAGGGACTTATGGATGGGTAGTAATTCCCTTTGGTCTAAAAAATGCAGGAGCAACCTATGAAAAGGCCATGAAATTAATGTTTCATGACTTTATAGAAAATGTCATGCAGGTGTATATTGATGATATAGTTGTCAAGTCTTCCTCTGAAAATGGTCATTTAGACCATCTTCGACAGTCCTTTGAAAGGATGAGGTAATATAGATTGAAAATGAATCCATTAAAATGTGCGTTCTGTGTCCATGCAGGAGATTTCTTAGGGTTCGTTGTGCACAAAAAGAGCATCGAGATTAATCAAAATAAGGCCAAATCTATTTTGGATCTCAATCCCCCTACGACAAAGAAACAACTGCAATCTCTATTAGGAAAAATAAACTTCTTGAGGAGATTTATATCCAATTTAAGTGGTAAGCTGAAAGCTTTTGCGCCACTACTTCGACTCAAGGGAGAAGGTGATTTCCAATGGGGAAGCGAGCAACAAGGGGCCTTCGACAAGATCAAATAATATTTGCAAAAGCCTCCAAATTTACTTCCTCCAAGTAGGAACAAAAATTTGAGATTGTACATAGCTGCGTCAGACTCGACCATAGGCAGTATGTTAGCACAAGAGGATAATAATGGCGTCGAAAGAGCCATCTATTACCTCACTCGTGTATCAGTTGATGCTGAAACTAGGTATACCATAATAGAAAAGTTCTGCCTATGTTTATATTTTTCTTGTACAAAATTAAAGCAGTATATAAAGCCAGTGGATGTGTATGTTTCGTCTCATTTCGATGTTATCAAGCATATGTTCTCCAAACCTATTTTGCACAGTCGAATTGGAAAATGAGCACTCACATTAATTAAATACTCCTTCACATATGCGCCTTTAATGGACAGATTGTCGCTGATTTTATCGTAGATCATGCAATAATTGAGCCATCCCAAAACTTGGTGGGCGTGAAATCTTAAAAGTTATACTTCAAAGGTTCAAGCCACAAGTATGGGACTGGTGTTGGGATTTTAATAATTTCTCCTAGAGGGACCCAACTAAATTTAAATGCAAATTCAAAGGGTTCTTCTTGAACAATGAGACAAAATACGAGGCTTTGATCACTGGTCTCAAAATCTTGTTGGATTTGGAGGTAAAAAGAGTCGAAATTTAAGGTGACTCTGAATTGGTGATCAAAAAAATAACAAGAGAATACAAATGTATTAAAGAAAACTCGATAAAATAATTTGCAATGGTGAATAGACTCTTGAAACATTATAAGTATGTCGATATCAAGCATGTCCCTTATGTAGAAAACCAAGAGGTAAATGATTTGGCCCAACTTGCTTCTGGGTACAAAGTATTGAAATATAAGCTAGAATAACTTATTAAAGTTCGAGAAAAAGTAATTTCGACCACTTCACCATCTTTAGAAGTTATCTTTGTTAGTTTTAAAGCTCGCATTTGTGTAATCCTTAACAACTAATTCACTTTCACCTTTGAAATTCTGGTATCAGATATGTGATGTCGAATGAGATGTCACGACACTAATATTTGAGAACAAACACCTATGGAATAAGTTGGTGACAGTAACGAAAAACAGTGCAGAAAAGTAAAAGACACAAGGAATTGTTTACCCAGTTCGGAACAACCTTCCTACTCTGGGGGCTACCTAGCCAGGGATGAAATCAATATACGATAGTATCAATTCAAAGTTAAACTCCCCTGTTTACAACTTCTCATTTAATCACTACCCTTCCTATGACTTCTACCTAAGACTCACCTAGGCATGAGGCTCTCCTCAAACCCCCTCAGTCACAACTAGTGACAAGCAACACAAACAATCAAAAGTAGAAGACACTCTTCAAAGACACACAATTCTCAATACTTAAAATCTTATGAGAACTGACACTTACTCTCCTTGCTTAACAGCTTCGGAGATTAAACATTCAACACCTAGAGGTTTGTGAATGAACAAATATGGAACGTACAACACAACCAAATAAGGAGTCCTAGAACCCTAACAAAATACAAATATCAGTTCCATCTAAAAATAGGTTTAGGCCAGTCTATTTATAGAATTAGTATTCACAGGATTGGGCCAAAAACCGCAGTAAAGAGGCTGCACAAAGTCTGTTACTTGATCTCCAAGAAAATAGGTTTCCAATCCAAACTTTCCTAAATTGTCTCCAATTATAGAAAGAGTGAAAACAAACAAATATCTCTGATTGAATCGATCTTGGATGACACATAAGCTAACTGAATATTCCATAATATTCTATAGCTAATAATATGGCTGATACACTTGACAGATCAGCTCCAGCAAACATGATGTCATACCTGCCTTGTTGGGACATCTTGTTCGACATGTTGAAATTTGTATGTTAGGACATTTTATTCAACATGTTTCTGCTAGGTTGGTTTTACCAAAATGCATGCCAATCTTAGAAAAACTACAACCTCGATATGCTAAGAAATTATCTTTAGTCATTCTCAAGTACTTCAAGATATTCTTAGCTACACTTCAGTATGCGTCAACTAGATTTGATTGGAATCTGCTACATATGCTTAAAGCATATGAAACATTTGGACGAGTAAAGATATATCCTGGCAAACATAATGGATCTTGTTCGAGATGCATAAGGAACATTAGCCATTAGCTTAATCTCATCAACACCAGAAGGACATTGGGTTTTACTTAGCGATGTGTCATGTTGCATGGGAAGGAATCCTCTCTTAGATTTTCCATTTTGAACTTAATAATAATCTTATCAATTTAAGTTTATTGGCAAAGCCCAATCATCCTCTTAAATTTATCTCTATAGATCTTGATGACAAAAATGTATGCAGTATCCCCAAGATATTTCATAGAGAAATATTTCTTTAACCATCCTTTGTATGACTGAAGCATAGGGATGTTGTTTTCTATGGTAAGTATGTCATCCACATGTAAGACCAAAAACACTACGTTGATCCCACTTTATTTCTTGTAAACACAAGATTCTTCTCCATTTTTTAGAAAACTAAATTGTTTGATTGCCTCATCAAAACGAACATAACTGCGAGATGCTTGCTTCAGTCCATAAATGGACTTCTGAAACTTACATACCCTTCTAGGATTTTATGGATCCACAAAACCCTTCGGCTGTGTCATATACACATTCTCTTTAAATAACTCATTCAAGAAAGCAATTTTGACATCCATCTGCCAAATTTCGTAGTCATAGAAGACATCAATCGTTAGGAGTATCCTAATGGATTTAAGCATTGTTATTGGAGAAAAGATTTCATCATAGTCAATACCATGAACTTGCTTGAACCCTCTTGCAACCAGTCTTGCTTTGTAAACTTGAATGTTTCCATCCTTGTCTGTTTTCACTTGGAAAACCCATTTGCAACCAATAGATATAACCCCATCGGAAAAATCAACCAAGTCCCATACTTGATTTTCAGACATTGATGCCATTTTGGACCCGCATATTTTGGCAATTATGAAAATTCAGTATCCTTGAATAAGTTTTTATTTGCAATTTCAAAATTGTCAACATGTATATATGTATTTTATCGGCAATTTTTAAAATTGTCGATAAAAATTCATACAAATATACTGCATATTTCTAAATTTCAGATGAAAATGCAAACAAAATTTTAGATTTTATCGAATATTTTTAAAATACCGGTATAGTATCAACAATTTTAAAAAATTTGGTAAAAAAACATTGTTTTTACTAAATATTCGGTATCCTATAAAAATTGCCAATAGAAATCTAAGCTGTTTCAAAAAAAGAAAAGAAAAGATATTGTTAATAGTGAGAGTTGTAATTTTTAAGCATAAAAATATCATAGTAAAATGATTAATGAAGGGGTGTCTGGTCTAATTAAAGAAGTGCCAAGTAAAATTCTCCAATTTTATACAATTATCCTTGTTTCTACCTTGTTGGGCCATGTTGCTTTGTATTTGCCAGCCCACAGCTTGTTTATATCCACTCCCTCGGCTCCATGTAATATTATCCACAGCCCACAGCTTGTTTATGGCATTTAAATAAGGGACTTCTGCTGATTGCTAAACATTAAACATACTTTTAAACACCTAGAGTACATATTTAGATAATTATATACTACACATTTATCTCAGTCCTCAAATTATATACACAACTATCTTTTTACTATCTTAGGTTGAGTGTAGGATACCCCTTTTAATGTAGGTGAATTTGGCTATATTCCCCTATAATATTTTTTTTTGAATTTTTCTTTAATATTTTTTTTTTGACTTTTCCTTAGACGCAAGGCCGTCACAAGTTTTTGGAGGTCCTGTGTAGATTAGCCGCAATTTAACCATAAAAAATTATTAGAGGTCCTATGTACTCATAATTTAACATACCTGATATTTTATGAGGCCTTATTTAGCTATAGTTTAACTTTGAAAAATTTGAGGCCCTGTGCAGTAGCCCGCTTTGCACGCCTTTAAAGACGGCCCTGCTTAGACGTACAATTTTAACACTGAATTTAGAGGATAAATAAATTAAAAAAATTACATAAGTAACTTGTGCACTTAGGGGTAAAAGATATTAGAATGTTAACACTTCAAGGGGATCCAATTTTTTTATTGGGTAGTAAACTGAATCTCGCCTATATTACAAGGTGTATTGTATATTTAACCAAATATCTTATTATTATTATTTTTACTAAATTTCTCCACTTTTCTTTTTTATTTTCATATAAATTTTAATTTAAAAAGAAATGATATTAATAATTTGCATAAATTTAATATCCACTAAAAATATTAAGTATGAATCTTTAATTTTGTATCTCAACCAATTGTCAGTTTATAAATTAATATTATTTATATTATCAAACTGTCATCTATTTTGCTCTTACAAAAAGAAAAATAATTGTGTAATGTCAAATTATATTAAAGAAAAAAAAATGATGTACAATTGATTTTTTTGTGTCTAAAGAACCCTCAAATGCTCCTTATTAACATTAACATCATTCTTTCACTAAGTGATCGCAACAAAGTCATCATCCTCAATGTCATTTTCAAGAGTATAAGTTCCATTCTTATTCAATTCTACAAAGTAATATTTCACTATGTCATTCACTATGACATTTACAGATTTATCATTCTCCATGTCTTTCACATTGTCATTAACCGATAATTCTTCAATCAAAAACTTCTCGACATTGTTACCTTTCAACTTTTAATATTTATCAACACTATGACTAAAACATACCTAGTAATCAGAATAAAAAGACAAACTCTCGTATTTCAATTCAACAAAGAAAATGTAACCCTTTCATTCCACCAAAATACGATCATGGAGAATATCAGACATATTAAAGTCTATCTAAATGTGCGCAAAATGCCTCAAATTTCTTTTTCCAGTAAGCTAATCAATTGTTGAAGGAGTATCGATACCAAGAGCTTTTTCAAATAATTGTTTCTTATTACTCTAAGAGAAGACCATGCATCCTTTGTAATCTTCAAATTTTCAGCTGTAAAATCGGACATCCATGTAGAAAAAACTCAAAAGCGAAGGCTTAACATTAAATGTCCCTACACTCCAAATTTTATTGAGATCCTCTTTTAATTTGAATGAAAATTTAAAATAGTCACATCTCAAATGAGTTAAATCCCAATTAATGATTGGACTCCAAAATTTTACGAGTTTGCTACGTAATTCCGATGCTTTGAGTGACATGTTGCTTTTACTAGTGATCAATCACCCGTGTAAATTATTCAGGTAGGTGTGTTCAAATATCTTGATAGAGAGACAATTACTTTTGAGGTAAGGTTTGACAAATTAAAAACTAATATGTCACACGCATTTTGAAGAACTTGTGCAAAGAATTCTTTTGTATTAAGAATTGCGATGGAGACAAAGACGTTGTTTGAGAAAGAAAAATCGACTATAGAAAGTCTCTATGCTAGTGGCCAGAGGAGCTCATACAAATTAAATTAGATTTTCTTTCAAAACTTAAATAAACAATAATTATCTTAAACTCTTAATTTCTCCAACTTCTTAGGTCAATATTATAAATTAAATAAATATGCATACAATAATCACATAATAACAAAGAAAAATATAAAAGAAAATTAATCATAATATATATTTCAATATTAGAGAAAAACGTATTATGATTATATTTTCAAGAAGAAAATGAATCACTTGAACATATTTTCTTTTATACAAAGAAACATCAGAATGCAATATATAGATAAATAGACAGAAATAGAAACAAACCAAGTTTCTTCCACCTTATATTACTATTTGACACAATCCTCATAATCAATACCACAAGCTTATTATATATATCTTTCTCATCAAAATTCTTCAAATAATTTAACCAGTGTTTCTAGCACAATGTGTAATTCTATTGCAACCACGACGATATGGATTAGCCTGTTTCCTCTTACTACAATCGTAGTAGGACTGTCCATGCCAGCCACATGGTACTTGGTTTGCTCTAAGTGCACCATAACTGATGTACCTTTGTCTTCCTCCAGTTCTCATTAAAAGCTCAGTGTCATCTTCAATGAGAACATTATTGGCATTGTTAACAAGACCTGAAAAGTTTTCAGATGCTTCGGTTACTATTGTTAATGTTAAGGCTAAGAGGAGGAGAATAAGTATTCTTTTGGATTCCATTGTTTTTGAGAGATGGGTTTGAAATGAAGAGAGGAAGAATTTCTTAATAAATTCTCATTTTCATTGCCCTTCTTGGTAGAGGAAAAGGGAAACGGTTGGATAAGTGGCATGTGTGTGATTTTGGCTACAAAAATGAAATCTATGTTATTTTGCTAATATTGATATTGGTCTTCGAAGCTTCTTTGCATCCTATATTCATAGAGAATGACTTTGTTATGGTTAGCCTCCACATGTGTTATCCTTGAGGCCCATAATAAACTTTCATGTTTTATATTTTGGGAAATATTACCCACACCCCTATAATTTGCACCCATAACCCATGTATGTTTGTAGTGTACACTAATAGAGAATTACTCTACTATGGTTAGTTTTGAATTAATTAAAATTTTATTTATTATTACTATTTCGATGTGGAATAGAAAATTCGTGAGTGTTAATGGAGTTTATCATGGAATTTCTCTAGTAGAGTGATGAGAGACTCCTGTAGATGGAAGGAAAATGTACTAGCAATGATAGAACTCAAATGTACAAGTCAGTGAGGTCATAGAAATGTAACTTGCAAGAATATAGTGAATCATATTTTGATATGGCATGAAATCACATTTATATATGGTCGACTTTAAGAACCACCCATAGTGAGTGTGACATCAAATACAGGAGACCTTTGGATCGACTCCAATGGCTGAAATGAGCGCAATGCCTTACACCCATGCACAGTCCCTTAGTGGGGTCTACCTACTAACCATTCTGAAGCAAATGAAGTTCTAGATTTAGCCATTGAATTGGGTCGGTCTACTATGTCGTTTTGTTGGTTTAGAATAATTTTCCCCTAAGTCATCACTATGGGGCTAGGATTGGTATAGTTTTGTCAATATTAGCCTAAAGAAGGCTCTGCTTTGATGTCTCATTGACTCTATTCGGTCCTCCGGACCAAGGAATTGAACAATGGTGATTATCACATAAGTGACGCCTCCTCACAAATCGAAGTGATAAGCCCAAAATAACTAAAGGTGTCTACTTCATACGTTAGGCATCCATATGTAAATTTTATAAAGATCAATGAAAGTTATGATATTGTAGTGAAAGTTCTTGATGGGTGCAAGTTACCCCTTCATGAATGTTTGTTCTCTAGAAGTTCATGTTTCCTTTCAACAAGTTTGTGGTTGGGGTTTGAATTAATTAAGAATTGGCCTTTCCCAACTGAACTGTGTGAGTTGGATCTATGTTAAGGTCTTCTAGTATTCATATGAATAAATGAAGAATGTCCCCACCCTAAAGCTCTTATTCCACCTTTTCAACATACAATGCACCTCGACCACAACACGCTGAGATCAGAGACTTCTTTCGTTCATGCAAGTGAATAAGATGTTCAAAATTTATATGGGCAATTTTAAGAATTTTAAGGATATGTACTGATTGGTTACCCCCACAGTTGTTGCGCCCATGAAAGTTTATGCATTGTACCGAAGGATCATGTGGATCATATATACTTATTTTCAAGGTATACCTTATCTACCCCTCAAAATGCTTTGATGATTCCAAAGTGTATG
Organism: Vicia villosa; assembly: GCF_029867415.1. Classification (NCBI taxonomy): domain Eukaryota; kingdom Viridiplantae; phylum Streptophyta; class Magnoliopsida; order Fabales; family Fabaceae; genus Vicia; species Vicia villosa. The sequence continues at coordinate 52,826 of NW_026705723.1, read as the reverse complement.
GACAAGTTTCTCAAGTATTAGAGGGACAATCATTTTTCATAGGGTCAAGAATATATATATATATATATATATATATATATATATATATATATATATATATATATATATATTATAAATTTTGTGACATGTATCTGGATGAAGAGGGTTTAAAGGTTGATGTTGTCGCGTAATGGGAAGATCTAGGCTTTGCATAGGAGGTTGGTCCTTCTAACAGTAAGACCTCAATGACGAATAAATGGTATACAAAACCTAATTAGGTGGTAGAGGCGACCATCGAGGAAGAAAGGAAAAAAATTTCAATGAGGAGAGGAATTATAACTTATTCACCACTTTCAATATTGTTAGTTTTTCCTCATGTATTAATTATCTATTGTTTTATCTTGTAGATAACATGAACATTCTAAACATGATGGTTCCAATAAGAAGATGTTTTAGAAAAAGTATGCGCCCTCCTCTGATTCTAACTCCGAAGCAACTAATAGAGGCCAAAGAGTAGCTAAGCAATGGGACGGGCAACATGATCCAGTGCGCCTAAAGGGTCAACCCTAAGGAGATAAGTTGGAGGTTGAACAAAACCACTGTCCTTCGATTTATGAAGGTTGTAGTAAAAAGTTGTTAGAACAAGATTTGTTCTGATCAATTATCTTAGTTTTGATGATAACAATAATATGAATTTTGCTTAAGATAATATGGTACTCTAATCCATTGCAATTTCCCTTTCAGGAAATATATAAAGAGTACGCATAATTCAGCGCTCAGAAGCTTTGTCTCAAAGGGTTCAGCATGCAACATCAGAACATGGTCTGGCAAGACATCAGAAGATGGTCGAAGCAGAATCAGAACATGGGTCTATGGAAGCATCAGAAGAACAAGAGAACAGAAGCACTGAAGTTCTGATGGTATCACGCTCAGAAGCACTTCAAGGTCAGAAGATCAGAAGATGCTATGCACCAAGCTGTTTGACTCTGATGATATTCAAATGTTGTATTCACAAACATCAGATCAGAAGAAAGTACAAGTGGCAAGCTACGCTGACTGACAAAAGGAACGTTATAAGCTATTCTAGGCTACGTCAGTAGACACAGCGTGAACAAGGCTCGAGGTAGTTGACAAAAGCGTATAACATTAAATGCGATGCTGTACGGAACACGCAAAGCATTAAATGCATTCAACGGTCATCTTCTCCAACGCCTATAAATATGAAGTTCTGATGAGAAGCAAGGTTAACGATTCTGCACCAAAACAACTCATATCAAACTTGCTGAAACGCTGTTCAAATCTAAACTCAGAATCTTCATCTTCATCAAAGCTCACTACATTGCTGTTGTAATATATTAGTGAGATTAAGCTTAAACGTTAAGAGAAATATCACAGTTTGTGATTATCGCTTTTAAGAAGCATTTGTAATACTCTTAGAATTACATTAAGTTGTAAGGAACTAGAGTGATCGTGTGGATCAGAATACTCTAGGAAAAGTCTTAGGAGTGAACTAAGCAGTTGTAACTAGAGTGATCGTGTTGATCAGTAGACTCTAGAAAAAGTCTTAGAGGGTATCTAAGCAGTTGTTCCTGGAGTGATCAGTGTGTGATCAGAAGACTCTGGAAGACTTAGTTGCTGACTAAGTGGAAGACCATTGTAATCCGTGCGATTAGTGGATTAAATCCTCAGTTGAGGTAAATCATCTCTGCGGGGGTGGACTGGAGTAGTTTAGTTAACAACGAACCAGGATAAAAATAACTGTGCAATTTATTTTTATCTGTCAAGTTTTTAAAGCTACACTTATTCAAACCCCCCCTTTCTAAGTGTTTTTCTATCCTTCAATTGGCATCAGAGCGCCGGTTCTAAGGTGCAAGCACTTAACCGTGTTTAGAAAAGATTCAGGAAGAGAAAAACGCTTCAGTAAAAGATGGTTGATGAAAGTGAAAAGTCTACACCTACACCTGCATCTACATCTGGCTCTGCTGAGCAATATAACGGTAACAATGGTTATACTAGACCGCCGATATTTGATGGTGAAAACTTTGAATACTGGAAAGATAAACTGGAAAGTTACTTTCTTGGTCTAGATGGTGATCTATGGGATCTTCTAATGGATGGTTACAAACATCCAGTAAATGCCAGTGGCGTAAAGCTGACAAGGCAAGAAATGAATGATGATCAGAAGAAGCTTTTCAGGAATCATCATAAATGCAGAACTGTTTTGCTGAATGCTATCTCTCATGCTGAGTATGAGAAGATATCTAACAGGGAAACGGCCTATGACATATATGAGTCTTTGAAAATGACTCATGAAGGAAATGCTCAAGTCAAGGAGACTAAAGCTCTAGCTTTAATCCAGAAGTATGAAGCCTTCAAGATGGAGGATGATGAAGACATTGAAAAGATGTTTTCAAGATTTCAAACTCTTACTGCTGGATTGAGAGTTCTTGACAAGGGATACACCAAGGCTGATCACGTAAAGAAGATCATCAGAAGCTTACCCAGAAGATGGGGTCCTATGGTGACTGCATTCAAGATTGCAAAGAATCTGAATGAAGTTTCTCTGGAAGAGCTTATCAGTGCCTTGAGAAGTCATGAAATAGAGCTGGACGCAAATGAGCCTCAAAAGAAAGGTAAGTCTATTGCATTAAAATCAAATATCAAGAAATGCACTAACGCTTTTCAGGCTAGAGAAGAAGATCCTGAAGAATCAGAATCTGAAGAAGAAGATGAACTGTCCTTGATTTCCAGAAGGCTAAATCAACTCTGGAAGACCAAGCAAAGGAAGTTCAGAGGCTTCAGAAGTTCAAAGAAATTTGAACGTGGAGAATCTTCTGATGACAGAAGATTTGACAAGAAGAAGGTCATGTGCTATGAATGCAATGAGCCTGGACACTACAAGAACGAATGTCCAAATCTTCAGAAGGAAAGTGTCATACCCCAATTTTTGACCCTAAGATCCTATATCATTCACATCTCAATCACTAATCAAGAGCTTCACTTGGAAGTTTTGTTTATGGTGTTGCACTCACCTCATCAATAAGAGGGACCATCAAGCACCAATGATTGTGTATCTTGTATGCTTATACTAACCCAAATACCAAAAATATTGCTTTGTTTCTTTGTAGACTTTTGTTTTGTAGGTACCAAGCCAAGACATGCAATAAACAAGGCATTTTTCACATTTTTGACTGATGAAATCGATTTCCCTACTGGGTAAATCGATTTCCCTGCAGCAATCTTCACCAAAATCACATTCTGGACAGCATGAAATCGATTTCCCTCCTGGGTAAATCGATTTCCCTAGTGTATTTTGCGCCAATTTCTCTTCTGGAACAGAGTGAAATCGATTTCCTTCCTGGGTAAATCGATTTCCTTCAGGCAAAATTCAAAAAAATATAAGGAGGGAAGCTTGACATCATTTTGGCACCTTTTTTCTTTGATCATTTTACCAATTTTCCACCTCATCAAAATTAACCCCTTCATTAAACCCACTTAAACCTCATTTTACCTTTTCTTATCATTTAAACACCACTTTAATCATCAATTAAACACAAGCTAATTACCAAATGCCAAAAGACCAAATTGCCACTACTCTTGCTCCAATTCTATAAATAGAGGCCTTGCCTCTCTCATTTCTCAAGCTTGGAGAGCCAACAAATCCCTTGCAATTTCTCTCCTCATCCCTACCAAATTCACCAAAGCTCTTTTTCTTTCATAAAGTTTGTGAGTCACATCTTGAACCTCACAAATTTTGAGCTAAACCACCATCCATTTCACTCTTTTTTCTTCAATTGTTGAGAGATCAAGATTTGTGTTGGTGATTCTTGAAGTAGATCCAAGTTTGTGCAAGATTTGGTAAATTTTCTTCATCCTTTTTGTGTATCATGATGTAGATCCTTTGTGGTTTGTGTTCAATGCATCTTTGATGCTATATTGGTGCTATTTGTTGTTGATTTGATGGAAAATTCGTGCTCCAATTGATGTGTGATCATAAGGTGTTTGTATGTTTGTTCAAGTCAAGTTTTATGCCTCTAAATGCTGTTTTTGCTGGATTTTGCACTGAGGAAATCGATTTCCTTAAGGCTGAAATCGATTTCCTGCTGAGCGTGACCTGTTTTTTCTGAAAACTGCACTATGGAAATCGATTTCCCCCTGCATGAAATCGATTTCCTGCTGGCAGAATGTGGTTTTTTGCCTCTTTTATGCTTGTTTTGGTGTCCTACTTCCTCCACTTCATTAATATCATTGGATCTAGGATGTTGATAGGTTTGAAATGACCTAATCCATAATATTAGATGAATGATATTAATGATAGTGTGAGTTGATTATCTTTTATGTTTTCATTCTTATTTTCATCTTATCTTTCTTTTGATCGATGAAAGTCTTAACATCTTGAGAATTCTATGAATTCTTGATAAAGACTAGATCAATTTGTCTCTATTCTTATCTTTTTCATCTTGTTTTCTTTTGATCGATGAAAGTCTTAACATCTTGAGAATTCTATGAATTCTTGATAAAGACTAGATCAATTTGTCTCTATTCTTATCTTTTTCATCTTGTTTTCTTTTGATCGATGAAAGTCTTAACATCTCGAGAATTCTATGGATTCTTGATGAAGACTAGATCAATTTGTTTTCATTCTTGTGATTATCTTTTGTGAATTTTATTCTTCTTCCTCCATTTCATTAATATCATTGGATCTAGGATGTTGATAGGTTGGAAAGAACCAAATCCATAATATTAGATGAATGATATTAATGATAGTGTGAGTTGATTATCTTTATGCATTTTATCTTCTCCTTCTCCTTTTTTTTCTTTTGATCGATGAAAGTCTTAGTACTTTGAGAATTCTTATGGATTCTTAGTAAAGACTAGATCGTTACCTATTTTCTTTTCGTGCGGTATTGCTTTCGGAAGGCGATCTACATATCGTTCTTCTCGCATGCATTAGCACATAAAGTTTTGACCGGCCTCGTTGTAGGGTGATTTCTACATAAATCACTTGGCGATCTGCTTAACATAGCGCAATATTTCGTGTCCCGAATAAAAAAGATCAAACATGGAAGAGAATTGTATGCGGTTGATTTAAGACTTGTGGAGGTTTTTATCGTGTAGTCGCTATGATTTTATCAAGCTTCTGATAAGCCCCATTGACTTTAAATCCGAGTACATCATTCACTCACCATAGATCTTCCTACTAACTTTGATAACATACTTGACAAGTTTCAAGATGGTTATCTTTAACATTTAACAACTAACTTTAATTTCCGCACCTTTACTATATCGCTCTTTATATTACCGCTCTTTATATTTCTCGCCTTATCGCTTTACTTTATCATTTCATCATATTTACTTTCCGCCATTTTCTCTTTGTCCATTTGGACGTTTATAATTCCGTCATTTTCTCTTTGTCCACTTGGACATATGTTTATGCTTCTGTTATTTTTCTTTTGTCCACTTGGACCATACTCTATTTTTCTTGCTAAAACACTAATAAATAACAAAAATCTAAAAAATACATAAGGCTCTCTTTGGACTATCAGTTACTATCCCTAGCGCTTTGGAGATTCGGACTTATGGACCTAGTACCTCTGGACCTATTCTATTATTATCCTGTGATTGTTCTGTCTGTCTGGCATTGTGCTGTTGTATGTTTTTGTGTGCAGGTATTTCCTTGAAAGCCCTTGATGGTTAATTCCAAGGCATTGAGATAAGGATTTTACCCGAAAACAGCCGTTACTCTGCCCGATTTTCGTCAGAATCTTAATGTGTTTAATGCAAAGTGGTGCTAAGACAATAAGTTCATCCGGATCCCCAAGTGTTAATGTGTTGGTACTGATAAATCCAAAGGATGGGAAAACTACCTTGGCTCTTAATGTCAAGTGTTGGCTTCTTACTTGGTTAGGCCGTTTCTTTCCTTAGCTTTTATTTTACGCAATAGGATAGCCTCTTCATCTCCTTCCCATTCTTAAATTTTCAAAATCTTCTCCCTTTTTCAAAAAATATTCTTATGTTTGCAAATCTTTTCAAAACTTTCTTCTTAAAAATACCTTTCGCCCTTAGTGGCTTTTCTTCAAAAGTTTAGACACCGTTAATTGTCGAAACGAGTGGTTATACCCCACGATTTTGAAATTGATTGATAATAACGAGATCTTTTCCGCGTGAGAGAGCTAGTGGCATACTCGTTGATTTTTATCCGAGTTGGAGCCCTTCTTTCATTTGCGATGCAAAGAACTTGTTTGTTCTCATGCTCAAGATCAATGGCTGAGTATTTCTCTCTAACGACAACAAAGTGTTTATTCGTTTTTTTTAAAAACGTTTTTCCCAAAAAGCGGAACTACATTAGCTCTGACTTCTCCATTGCACCGAGGAGGTATGTAGGCCCAAAGCTTAACGCTTTGCCGAGCTTATTTTGAAAATAAAACAAACCGTTTTTTAGCACACACACAACACAGATTTTCAAAAAGGTTCCCGTGGAGTACCACGGATATGAGGGGTGCTTTAAACCTTCCCCTCATATAATCAACACCCGTACCTGAGATCTCTTTCTTGTTTTAAAAACAAAACTTTGGGTTTTTCGTTCTTTTCCCTTTTCCTTTGAAAAAATAAAGCGCGGTGGCGATTTCAAAACGGAATATTGATTCGAGTCAATCCCATGGCTTCGATGTCAGATTTTCCCCGCTACAGAAAAATGGCGACTTCACTGGGGATCCAGTTTTAAGTGTGTTAAGCCTATTTTTGTTTATCTGTGTGTTTTTATCTGTATATATTGTTATGTGCTTTGTTTGTTTATCTTCTTTTTTTTCTTTTTGGTGCTCGATGGTTCCTTTGTGATGAGATAAAGTTCTAACCCGAACTTTGGTGAGTAACTTGAGATAGGAGGTGGTAAGACCAATAGTCGCATGTCAGGAGCAATCCTTACCATGAGCGTCATATGGTGGAACCCCAATCAGTGGAGGCCTCATGGAAGGTAGTAGAGGTTGTTACGAACCATCGTGATAACGCTATTACTTTCAATAGTGAGTGTCCGTAGAAGCTGAATGACCTAGAACCCTTTTAACCAATCTAAGCCTTTTTAGGATGTAGTGCAGAAACAAGATCAAGTACCAATTTGAGCTTGTTGTCATGCGATACTACGCTCAGACGAGGTCTTTTTAGGCATATTATTGGCGCCCATGAGCAATTGTGCGTGCCAGTAATATCCGATAGAAGATTGAAAACTCTGGGAACCTTTGTAGAACCCGATTGGCAGGTACGAAACTCCTTAGATCATACCTTTTGGGATGGTTAGACCATGGCTCCATGCTCGTGACGTCGAACCTTTGAACTATGATCTTATGTGACCTTGCATGCTCTTGATTGTGGTTGATGCATAAACCATGCATTCATGCATCCATGAAAACTCTTTTTCTTTTGATTTTCAAGGAACTTAGAGGTCTTTCCTTGTAAACATCATAAGTTTCATCAAACTCAATGGATCTTGGGTGTTGATGGGGTGAAAATTCTAATCCACCAAAATGGATGATTGATTTTGATGATAACTTAATCAAAGCTTTAGTCCAATGTTTGAGTGTTTACAAGTTAATATCTTAAGTTCCTTGAAACTTAAAAATTAAAATAAAAAAAAAACAAATTACTGCATTGCATGCATCATTATGCATTTGGTCCTACTTTCTAAAGAAGTTTTCCAGAGCCTTATTTCCTTTCTCCTGGTATCATCAGTACAACGCTCGTGCTAAGAAGAAATGGAAAGTATCAAACAAGAGATTCTTGAACTCCGCAAAGAGGTGGTTACTCTGAAGGCTGGTATGAAGCATCTAACTACTCTGGTTGAGGCTTTAGTTGCTGCCCAAGTCAATCCTTCTATGAAGGAAGAAAGGATGGCGAAGGTCTTTTTTTGAAACTCTGAACTCATCCTTTCCTGAGGGGATAGTAGTCCGTACACCTACTGACTCCCATGGAGAGGTGGATATGAATGCGCTTCTAGAAAGTGATGTCCGAAAGGAGTGTTTGCTTGAAGAAGGTAACTCAGTTGGTAGTGTGAAGAAGTTTGGTAATGACTTTTCAAAGAAGAGAATCAGGGGAGGAAACAATCATCATCGACGTCAGCATGTCATTCCTGTATCAAATTCAGTTCATGCAATGCCGGATTATCAGCAGAGCACACGTCAACGAGCTCCTCCACCAAACGAGCAAAATCAATCTCAAAAGGGGAATTTTGATCCTATCCCTATGACCTACACAGAATTGTTCCCTGCTCTAATTCATAAGAATTTGGTTCAGATAAAGTCACCGCCTCCTGTTCACGAGAAACTCCCTTGGTGGTACAAAGCTGATGCCACTTGTGCTTTAAATCAGAATGCTCCTGGACATGACTTAGAGAATTGTTGGCCTCTAAAAAATGAAGTTCAAAGATTAATCCATGCTGGTATTTTGACTTTCCAAGATGTTGGTTATAATGTTCAAGCCAATTCTTTGCCAAAGCATGATTGAATCACTATTGATGGTATCCTGAAGTTCGAAAGATGTTTCGTTCAGCATATGCCCAGATGGAGAGAGTTTTTCTCAGTTTTTAGTATTCTTATTGATTTCCATTTGTAATATTTCTTGTTTTTCAATGCATTGTTTGCATGTAGAAACTTGTTTATTTTTGAATGTTAATGCTAACACAATAATAATGTTTGTCTTGAAGTAATCCATTCGTTTCACTCATGTTTATTTGTTTTCATGCATTATGATACCAATTACTTTTGCCAAACTCTTGCTTATGCAAAGATTGGAGGGAGGATGATGATCTGAAAACGCAAAATTTCTGGTTGTATGCTTTTGAATAAGACCCTGCTGATGATGTACAGGCATTGTTTCAAATTCCCAAACACCGGAGATATAAGGAAGATAATCCCTTGTTAAACCCTTTGAGCCTTGAAGTAGGAGTTTCTTTTCTAAACGAAAAAACCCTAATCTTTAACCTGGGGCAGGGTAGTCTTCAGTTAATTTGACCGAGTGTTCATATTTCAAAAAGGATTGTGCATCCAAAGGTCAAGCATGTCATATCCACATCAATGGTTGGATCATGGGAAACCACAATGGTTATCCACCGCGTATCAAAAGGCATGGAAATGTGAAACCACAATGGTTATCCTTCATACGCCAAGAAATGAGGCAGTCACAACCCTCTCAATAAGTCAAGACAAAGTCAATGTCACACGATTTGTTCAAATCAAAAGAATAAAAAGGAAAGAAAAAAAGAAAGAAGAAAAAAGCTCGCTAAGTCAAAAACTTGAAAACAAATGACTTAGGCAAAAGTTAGAGCATCCCGCTGGACGACCAATTCAAAAGAATCAGTCCAGGCAAAAGTTAGGGAAATAAATTTAAAAAAAAAAAAAAAAAAAGAGAAAAGAGTGAAAAGTGAAAAGAAAGGACTACAAAGCAAAAGTCCTCAACAATGAACAAATCTCTGTGAATACAAAAATGAAGACAAAAGGGTGACTGCTACTCCAAGAAAGCTTCATCAGGTCCTTAATGACACAAAATCCTTTTGAGAGATGAATACTCGTGTTAAGTTAACTGAACATAGGACTGGAGAACATCACGAAGTTGGGGTGGGCTAAAAAAACTTTGAGCCTAAAAATCTTTTTTCTGAAAACCGTGAACCAGACCACGTTACAACCCTCAAAAGTCCTAATTGAAGTAGGGTTTATTTCGAGAGCATACTTAAACAAGAAAGCGTTCCTGACTCCTATCAGTTATGCTGAAAACTTGTGTTGGTATCATATGCATAAAAAAATAAAAAAAAATCAATGTCATCTCTTAACTAGTGATTCATTCACAAAGTTATGCGACATCTTTTCGAAACTTCAAGACTTACATAATTGTTGCATTTTCATTATCATTCTCACAATAAACATTTTTCTGCTTGTAAACATTTGTTTGACATTCAGGAAGTTTACATCTGATCATCAGTAGAAAACTAAAACATTGCCAAGGGCATGCTGTTTTCCCAGTATAATGCTTTTGCAAGTTTGATTACCATCATGGGGCAAAGCTTGAAGACTTTGTCGAGTAAAAGAATGTGCCAAGTTTAGTCAATCTGGGGCAGTTACGTCGAGATTTAATGAATCTCTCCAAGAATCTGTTGATCTGGGGCAGATTATTCCAAAGTCTTCATGATGCCAAGGATCTCCATGAATCCTCTTGAAGCAATTCCTCTCATAGACCATGTAGTCTGGGGCAAGTTGTGAATCAGAAATTACCTTGAGCACCTCATTAGCTTGAAGTACAAAGGTTGTTGCCATGATTAATCCAGAGTATGTCACTCTCTACCAAGAAGTTTTGAGACAACGGTTGACTGTTGGGTTTTCTTTCTCACCTTGTGTCGAGTTTTGAACTAAAATCCCCCGCATGTTAACTTGTTTACTTTGATGTTAACTTCTTAGTTCCTCTGCAAGTTCATAATGGTGATTTTCTCCAAAGAAATTTTCCCTGATTCCCCATAATAGAGCTTGATGTATTGCCCGATCTTTTGATAAGAAGGGGATGATCTGTAAATTCCTCGCAGAGACTGATAATCCTCAATGAGTTTGTTCCTCGTGGAAGAATTTTGCTTCGGTGTTCCTCCTCAGCTCATTTGTCAGGATGGAATTAATCCCCAATTGAGTTTATTCCTCAAGGGGCAAAGCTTTGTTTGGCCGTTTTTGTCCAGTTTGTTCTTGGAGCTGAAATTTGGTCTCTTGCAATACTATTTTGAACCTCTCTAGGCTGGGAAACCTAGATTGAGAAGGCATTTATTTTGCACCTCTTGAGGATTCTGCTTTCCCCAATAATGGAGAATTCATTTGTGATTGATGTTCTTATCAGATATTGAAAGGCTTATTTCCCACCAGTGTTGTCATTGCACTCCGTTGGAATTTGTACTTGAAAGCAAGAGGCAGGTTCTGTCCTTAGCATGTTTTGTTGACAACAAATGCAAGCCTCTTTATTTGAGCAAGTTTGTATGTCTCCACATATCAATCTTATCCTCAAAGCAAGTGATAATCTCTCAGGCTTTATGAACTTCTTGATTCCCAAATGGAAGAAGCTCAGCAAATGGTAAGTCGCTTCAGTATAAGTGACAGTTTGCAGTCAAGCAGAAAAAGCTCACTTTCCTTGAAAATCCCCATTGAATTTGTTTCTAGGTGGATAATATGTTTCAGTTATTCTGTTCAGATGTCTACGAACAGAATACCAGTGAGTTTTTTCCCTCACTTGGTCCAGTCTTTTTGAGGCAGCTTCTTTCCATTTGTTCATGGATTGAATTTTGGTTGCTGGACAATGAATATTGAGATTATGCATTTGTGTTGGCATCCTCAAATCATTATTGATTGCTCTTCACCATCAGTGATACGAAGAGGCATCTCTTTCTACCTCCAGTGGGACGTTGGTAGTTCACCTTCAGTGGAACGTTGGTGTATTTTGTTATCTTCATCGTCAGTGGTACGTCGATATATATCTCTTCATGCCTTCAGTGGAACGTTGGTATGTGTTATCGTCAGTGGTACGGCGGTACATCTCTTTCATCGTCAGTGGTACGTCGATGAATTACATCTCCTTATATCATCAGTGGTACGGTGGTATATATCTCTTCATGCCTTCAGTGGAACGTTGGTATGTGTTATCGTCAGTGGTACGGCGGTACATCTCTTTCATCTTCAGTGGTACGTCGATGAATTATCTCCTTTTATATCATCAGTGGTACGGTGGTATATATCTCTTCATGCCTTCAGTGGAACGTTGGTATGTGTTATCGTCAGTGGTACGGCGGTACATCTCTTTCATCTTCAGTGGTACGTCGATGAATTATCTCCTTTTATATCATCAGTGGTACGGTGGTATATCTCCTTAATACCTTCAGTGGAACGTGGGTATGTGTTATCGTCAGTGGTACGGCGGTACATCTCTTTCATCGTCAGTGGTACGTCGATGAATCATCTCCTTTTATATCATCAGTGGTACGGTGGTATATCTCCTTAATACCTTCAGTGGAACGTGGGTATGTGTTATCGTCAGTGGTACGGCGGTACATCTCTTCATCAGTGGTACGATGATCTGATTTCTGTTAACAGAAGATGGGTATTCAGATACATACTGTCTCATCCCCAGTGAAAGAGGATGACCCCTTTTCTCATCCCCAGTGAAAGAGGATGCTCTAACCTCTCTGACGCGAAGTGTTTCCCCAGAGAAATTTCTTTTCCCACTAAAAGTTCCGTCTCCAACAAAGTCTTGCCTTCCTCAGAGGAGTTCCTACTTGCAAGACATCTGTTTCCCCAGCGGAGTTATATCAAGACATTTGTTTTCCCCAGTGGATCACCTGATACTCCCCAGTGTTATCATTATCATCACATGCATTCATTAACATTGCATTGCATCTTAGGATCAACAAATTGTGTTTTATATATTTAAGTCTCTTCGATTTTTGTCAAAACGAAGATTTCCAATCATCGTATCTCCAAATCGAAGAAACTTAAATAGGGGCATCTGTCATACCCCAATTTTTGACCCTAAGATCCTATATCATTCACATCTCAATCACTAATCAAGAGCTTCACTTGGAAGTTTTGTTTATGGTGTTGCACTCACCTCATCAATAAGAGGGACCATCAAGCACCAATGATTGTGTATCTTGTATGCTTATACTAACCCAAATACCAAAAATATTGCTTTGTTTCTTTGTAGACTTTTGTTTTGTAGGTACCAAGCCAAGACATGCAATAAACAAGGCATTTTTCACATTTTTGACTGATGAAATCGATTTCCCTACTGGGTAAATCGATTTCCCTGCAGCAATCTTCACCAAAATCACATTCTGGACAGCATGAAATCGATTTCCCTCCTGGGTAAATCGATTTCCCTAGTGTATTTTGCGCCAATTTCTCTTCTGGAACAGAGTGAAATCGATTTCCTTCCTGGGTAAATCGATTTCCTTCAGGCAAAATTCAAAAAAATATAAGGAGGGAAGCTTGACATCATTTTGGCACCTTTTTTCTTTGATCATTTTACCAATTTTCCACCTCATCAAAATTAACCCCTTCATTAAACCCACTTAAACCTCATTTTACCTTTTCTTATCATTTAAACACCACTTTAATCATCAATTAAACACAAGCTAATTACCAAATGCCAAAAGACCAAATTGCCACTACTCTTGCTCCAATTCTATAAATAGAGGCCTTGCCTCTCTCATTTCTCAAGCTTGGAGAGCCAACAAATCCCTTGCAATTTCTCTCCTCATCCCTACCAAATTCACCAAAGCTCTTTTTCTTTCATAAAGTTTGTGAGTCACATCTTGAACCTCACAAATTTTGAGCTAAACCACCATCCATTTCACTCTTTTTTCTTCAATTGTTGAGAGATCAAGATTTGTGTTGGTGATTCTTGAAGTAGATCCAAGTTTGTGCAAGATTTGGTAAATTTTCTTCATCCTTTTTGTGTATCATGATGTAGATCCTTTGTGGTTTGTGTTCAATGCATCTTTGATGCTATATTGGTGCTATTTGTTGTTGATTTGATGGAAAATTCGTGCTCCAATTGATGTGTGATCATAAGGTGTTTGTATGTTTGTTCAAGTCAAGTTTTATGCCTCTAAATGCTGTTTTTGCTGGATTTTGCACTGAGGAAATCGATTTCCTTAAGGCTGAAATCGATTTCCTGCTGAGCGTGACCTGTTTTTTCTGAAAACTGCACTATGGAAATCGATTTCCCCCTGCATGAAATCGATTTCCTGCTGGCAGAATGTGGTTTTTTGCCTCTTTTATGCTTGTTTTGGTGTCCTACTTCCTCCACTTCATTAATATCATTGGATCTAGGATGTTGATAGGTTTGAAATGACCTAATCCATAATATTAGATGAATGATATTAATGATAGTGTGAGTTGATTATCTTTTATGTTTTCATTCTTATTTTCATCTTATCTTTCTTTTGATCGATGAAAGTCTTAACATCTTGAGAATTCTATGAATTCTTGATAAAGACTAGATCAATTTGTCTCTATTCTTATCTTTTTCATCTTGTTTTCTTTTGATCGATGAAAGTCTTAACATCTTGAGAATTCTATGAATTCTTGATAAAGACTAGATCAATTTGTCTCTATTCTTATCTTTTTCATCTTGTTTTCTTTTGATCGATGAAAGTCTTAACATCTCGAGAATTCTATGGATTCTTGATGAAGACTAGATCAATTTGTTTTCATTCTTGTGATTATCTTTTGTGAATTTTATTCTTCTTCCTCCATTTCATTAATATCATTGGATCTAGGATGTTGATAGGTTGGAAAGAACCAAATCCATAATATTAGATGAATGATATTAATGATAGTGTGAGTTGATTATCTTTATGCATTTTATCTTCTCCTTCTCCTTTTTTTTCTTTTGATCGATGAAAGTCTTAGTACTTTGAGAATTCTTATGGATTCTTAGTAAAGACTAGATCGTTACCTATTTTCTTTTCGTGCGGTATTGCTTTCGGAAGGCGATCTACATATCGTTCTTCTCGCATGCATTAGCACATAAAGTTTTGACCGGCCTCGTTGTAGGGTGATTTCTACATAAATCACTTGGCGATCTGCTTAACATAGCGCAATATTTCGTGTCCCGAATAAAAAAGATCAAACATGGAAGAGAATTGTATGCGGTTGATTTAAGACTTGTGGAGGTTTTTATCGTGTAGTCGCTATGATTTTATCAAGCTTCTGATAAGCCCCATTGACTTTAAATCCGAGTACATCATTCACTCACCATAGATCTTCCTACTAACTTTGATAACATACTTGACAAGTTTCAAGATGGTTATCTTTAACATTTAACAACTAACTTTAATTTCCGCACCTTTACTATATCGCTCTTTATATTACCGCTCTTTATATTTCTCGCCTTATCGCTTTACTTTATCATTTCATCATATTTACTTTCCGCCATTTTCTCTTTGTCCATTTGGACGTTTATAATTCCGTCATTTTCTCTTTGTCCACTTGGACATATGTTTATGCTTCTGTTATTTTTCTTTTGTCCACTTGGACCATACTCTATTTTTCTTGCTAAAACACTAATAAATAACAAAAATCTAAAAAATACATAAGGCTCTCTTTGGACTATCAGTTACTATCCCTAGCGCTTTGGAGATTCGGACTTATGGACCTAGTACCTCTGGACCTATTCTATTATTATCCTGTGATTGTTCTGTCTGTCTGGCATTGTGCTGTTGTATGTTTTTGTGTGCAGGTATTTCCTTGAAAGCCCTTGATGGTTAATTCCAAGGCATTGAGATAAGGATTTTACCCGAAAACAGCCGTTACTCTGCCCGATTTTCGTCAGAATCTTAATGTGTTTAATGCAAAGTGGTGCTAAGACAATAAGTTCATCCGGATCCCCAAGTGTTAATGTGTTGGTACTGATAAATCCAAAGGATGGGAAAACTACCTTGGCTCTTAATGTCAAGTGTTGGCTTCTTACTTGGTTAGGCCGTTTCTTTCCTTAGCTTTTATTTTACGCAATAGGATAGCCTCTTCATCTCCTTCCCATTCTTAAATTTTCAAAATCTTCTCCCTTTTTCAAAAAATATTCTTATGTTTGCAAATCTTTTCAAAACTTTCTTCTTAAAAATACCTTTCGCCCTTAGTGGCTTTTCTTCAAAAGTTTAGACACCGTTAATTGTCGAAACGAGTGGTTATACCCCACGATTTTGAAATTGATTGATAATAACGAGATCTTTTCCGCGTGAGAGAGCTAGTGGCATACTCGTTGATTTTTATCCGAGTTGGAGCCCTTCTTTCATTTGCGATGCAAAGAACTTGTTTGTTCTCATGCTCAAGATCAATGGCTGAGTATTTCTCTCTAACGACAACAAAGTGTTTATTCGTTTTTTTTAAAAACGTTTTTCCCAAAAAGCGGAACTACATTAGCTCTGACTTCTCCATTGCACCGAGGAGGTATGTAGGCCCAAAGCTTAACGCTTTGCCGAGCTTATTTTGAAAATAAAACAAACCGTTTTTTAGCACACACACAACACAGATTTTCAAAAAGGTTCCCGTGGAGTACCACGGATATGAGGGGTGCTTTAAACCTTCCCCTCATATAATCAACACCCGTACCTGAGATCTCTTTCTTGTTTTAAAAACAAAACTTTGGGTTTTTCGTTCTTTTCCCTTTTCCTTTGAAAAAATAAAGCGCGGTGGCGATTTCAAAACGGAATATTGATTCGAGTCAATCCCATGGCTTCGATGTCAGATTTTCCCCGCTACAGAAAGTCCCAAGAAAAAGTTTCATAAGAAGAAAGGTCTTATGGCAACCTGGGATGAGTCAGAAGATGATTCAGAAGATGAGCAGGCTAACTGTGCGCTGATGGCGACAGAAGATGACGGATCAGAATCTACATCAGAATCAGATTCTGAAGAGGTATTTTCTGAACTTACTAGAGATGAGTTAGTTTCCGGTCTAACTGAACTTCTGGAACTCAAGTCTCAAATCAGTCTCAAATACAAAAAGCTGAAAAAGCTATTTGAATTTGAAACAAAGAAGCTTGAGTTGGAGAATTCTGAATTAAAAGAAAAACTTTTAAAACTATCCAATAATGTTGGATCTCCTTCTGATTCAGAACAATCCACTCCTAGTCTAAACCATATTCTGAAAGAATATGATTTAAGTTTCAGGAAGTTCTTATCTAGAAGTATTGGCAGAAGTCAGCTAGCTTCTATGATATATGCTGTGTCTGGAAACAAAAGAGTTGGCATTGGTTTTGAGGGTGAAACCCCATACAAACTTGAACCTGTTGATGAAATGAAAATCACATACAAGCCATTGTATGATCAGTTCAAGTATGGCCACTCCCATGATATTAGGCACACTTCACATGCTCAAAGTTTTCACATAACACACACCAAAAAGCATGTGACACAACCTAGGAAATATCATGAAACTCACATTAAAAATTATCATGCTGTTCCTCCTATTGCTTACAATGTTAAACCCAAGTTCAATCAGAACTTGAGAAAATCTAACAAGAAAGGACCCAAAAAGATGTGGGTACCTAAGGATAAGATTATTCCTATTGCAGATATCCTTGACTGCAAAAAGGACAAAGCACAACATGTCATGGTACCTGGACTCTGGATGCTCACGACACATGACAGGAAGAAGGTCTATGTTCCAAGACCTGGTGCTTAAGTCTGGAGGAGAAGTCAAGTTCGGAGGAGATCAGAAGGGCAAGATAATTGGCTCTGGAACTATAAAGTCTGGTAACTCTCCTTCCATTTCTAATGTACTTCTTGTAGAAGGATTAACACATAACCTCTTATCTATCAGTCAATTGAGTGACAATGGTTATGATATAATCTTTAATCAAGAGTCTTGCAAGGCTGTAAATCAGAAGGATGGCTCAATCCTATTTACAGGCAAGAGGAAGAACAACATTTATAAGACAGATCTGCAAGATCTTATGAGTCAGAAGGTGACTTGTCTTATGTCTGTTTCTGAAGAGCAGTGGGTCTGGCACAGAAGATTAGGTCATGCTAGTTTGAGAAAGATTTCTCAGATTAACAAACTGAATCTGGTCAGAGGACTCCCTAATCTGAAATTCAAATCAGATGCTCTTTGTGAAGCATGTCAGAAGGGCAAGTTCTCCAAACCTGCATTCAAGTCCAAGAATGTTGTCTCTACCTCAAGGCCATTAGAACTCTTGCACATTGATTTGTTTGGCCCAGTCAAAACAGCATCTGTCAGAGGGAAGAAATATGGATTAGTCATCGTAGATGATTATAGCCGCTGGACATGGGTAAAATTCTTGAAACACAAGGATGAGACTCATTCAGTGTTCTTTGATTTCTGCATTCAGATTCAATCTGAAAAAGAGTGTAAAATCATAAAGGTCAGAAGTGATCATGGTGGTGAATTTGAGAACAAATCCTTTGAAGAATTCTTCAAAGAAAATGGTATTGCCCATGATTTCTCTTGTCCTAGAACTCCTCAGCAAAATGGAGTTGTAGAACGAAAGAATAGGACTCTACAAGAAATGGCCACAACCATGATCAATGAAACCAATATGGCTAAGCATTTCTGGGCAGAAGCAATAAACACTGCATGCTATATTCAGAATAGGATCTCTATCAGACCTATTCTAAATAAGACTCCCTATGAATTGTGGAAGAATAGAAAGCCCAACATTTCATATTTCCATCCTTTTGGATGTGTATGCTTTATTCTGAACACTAAAGATCATCTTGGTAAGTTTGATTCCAAAGCACAAAAATGTTTCCTTCTTGGATATTCTGAACGCTCAAAAGGCTACAGAGTATACAATACTGAAACATTGGTTGTAGAAGAATCAATCAATATCAGGTTTGATGATAAGCTTGGTTCTGAAAAACCAAAGCAGTTTGATAATTTTGCAGATTGTGATATTGATATATCAGAAGTTGTTGAGCCAAGAAGCAACGCATCAGAAGCAGAGCTTCTCAGAAGCAAAGAATCGGAAGATCAAGTATCAGCTTCTCTGGAGAATCTAAGCATTTCTGAAGAACCATCTGTCAGAAGATCATCCAGACTCATCTCTGGTCATTCAGAAGATGTCATTCTTGGAAAGAAGGATGATCCAATCAGAACAAGAGCATTCCTTAAGAACAATGCAGACTGTCAATTAGGTCTTGTATCTTTGATCGAGCCAACTTCTGTTGATCATGCTCTAGAAGATCCAGACTGGATAATTGCTATGCAAGAAGAACTGAATCAGTTTACAAGGAATGATGTTTGGGATCTTGTTCCTAGACCAGATGGATTCAATATAATCGGTACAAAATGGGTCTTCAGAAACAAGCTCAGTGAGAAAGGTGAAGTGGTAAGGAACAAAGCCAGACTGGTGGCTCAGGGTTATAGTCAGCAAGAAGGGATTGACTATACAGAAACCTTTGCACCAGTGGCCAGGTTAGAATCTATTCGTCTATTAATTTCATTTGCCACTCAACATAACATCACTCTCTATCAGATGGATGTTAAGAGTGCCTTCTTAAATGGTTATATTGATGAAGAAGTTTATGTCCATCAACCTCCTGGTTTTGAAGACTCTATGTCTCCTAATCATGTTTTTAAACTTAAGAAATCATTGTATGGATTGAAACAGGCTCCCAGAGCTTGGTATGAACGCTTAAGTTCTTTCCTTCTGGATAATGGTTTCACTAGAGGAAAAGTGGACACTACTCTCTTTTGTAAAACCTTTAAAAGGGATATTTTAATTTGTCAAATTTATGTAGATGATATTATTTTTGGAACATCTAATGCTACACTTGGAAAGGAGTTTGCTGAGTCTATGCAGGCTGAGTTTGAAATGAGCATGATGGGAGAACTCAAGTATTTCCTTGGAATACAAATAAATCAAACATCAGAAGGAACGTATGTTCACCAAACCAAGTATGTGAAGGAACTGCTGAAGAAGTTTAATCTTCTAGACTGCAAAGAAGCCAAAACTCCTATGCATCCAACATGCATCCTAGGTAAGGATGAGGTAAGTAAGAAGGTAGATCAGAAGTTATACAGAGGTATGATTGGATCTCTTCTATATCTGACTGCTTCTAGACCTGACATTCTGTTCAGTGTTTGTTTGTGTGCTAGATTCCAATCAGATCCTAGAGAATCTCATTTAACTGCTGTTAAGAGAATTCTAAGGTATCTGAAAGGTACTACTAATGTTGGCTTAGTTTACAGAAAATCTAAAGAATACAACTTAGTAGGATTCTGCGATGCTGATTATGCTGGAGACAGAATTGAAAGAAAAAGTACTTCAGGAAGTTGCCAATTTCTTGGAAGTCATTTGATCTCCTGGTACAGCAAGAAGCAAGCAACTATTGCTCTATCAACAACAGAAGCAGAATATGTCGCTGCTGCTGGTTGTAGTACACAGATGCTCTGGATGAAGAGTCAGCTAGAAGATTATCAGATATTTGAGAGTAACATTCCTATATTCTGTGATAATACTTCTGCTATATGTTTATCTAAGAATCCTATTCTTCATTCAAAAGCTAAACATATTGAGATTAAACATCATTTCATAAGGGACTATGTTCAGAAGGGTGTTATATCTTTAAACTTTGTTGATACAGACCATCAATGGGCTGATATCTTTACAAAACCCCTGGCTGAAGATAGGTTTAAGTTCATTCTGAAAAACATCAGTATGGATTTATGCCCAGAATGAGAAGATGAGAAGTTCTCATGTATGAGTATCTTCTGAAATGAATGTGGATTTTTTTTAATCAGAAGTTCTGATTGAAATCTTTTAGAAATTATGATTCTGTTAATACTAACGTTTCATTGTCTAAGTTGATTCAGAACCTCTTTTAAAGCAAAACAGCTGTAACGTTTTATCTCGGGATGGTAAACCTGTCGTTACTATTCATAGATAAGCGCGCGTGCAGTTGAAGGGACGCCGACCATAGGTAACTGTGCTAGTCACCTCATTCGTCTTTATTATCTCTCCTCTCGTCACGTAACATTAAATGATTTTCATCATTCGTTTTTTTTAAATACTCTTCAAACGCTTCTCTTTCCCTATCTCTTTGCACTCCTCATCAAGTTTTTCTCTCTCTCTCTTCCGTTTTCGTCTCTTGCTCAAAACAATTTTTTTTTAAAAAAAAATCCTAGCTCAAACCTAGCGTTCACCCTTAGCCTGTTGAAGATCTATGACTCAAAGGCGACAGATCTCTGCATATCTCGGGATGGCTCTCCTAATACCTCTCAAGTCAGACCTCTTCTTTGATGTTGTTATCAACTTTCACCCAAAGACAGAAGACTTTCTTGAGTTATGGGAGGAGGTTAAGAATGATATTCTTAACTTCTATGTTGAGGGAAAGCCCCGTTTGCAACATTAGCTCTCTGTCTGTGAACTGTCCCTCTCTTCCTCTTTGGTCACTTGGATCTCTCCTCCAGTGGAGGTTCTAGTCTGGAAGACAAGAGTCCACAGGGATTCTTGATGGGTTGACACCGAGCGTGTCCTGCTAGGGTGCTGTTTTTAATTTTTGTAGTCATTTCCTCTTGGGATGACTTTTTATGTATTTGCTAGGAATGTTTCTCATCTTGTTAAACATAGGAACCGTTTGTAATATCTTTTGATTATCAATGAAAAGTTTCCTTGTTTTTACATTCCAGTGATTTTATTTGTCGTTTTATGCATCTGAATCTTTTGAAATATTCTTTTTGATGTTATGACAAAAAGGGGGAGAAAGATAAATGATAAATGATTTGATTAATCTATCAGTTGCTGGGCAAAGCTCCCACACATATTCACTAACAAGAACTGCAAGTTCTATATGGTTTAAGTGTTTTGCAGGTATAAAGAAGTGAAGAAAATCTTCAAAGCAAACACAAGAAGCAAAACCATGGAAACTGAAGCAAGCCGAGTGCTATCAAGCTTCAGAGATCAGAAGCAAGAAAGAAGAATGAATCAGAAGCACTGATAATAGAATTTGATCCATATTTGTCCATTTGCTTTGACAAAATTCTATTTGCTCTAATACATTATTTGCTCTGATACATTATTTTAGCCTATATGGCTCTGATACATATAATGTGTTCAAATATACATTTTATGTTATAACTCGTTCATGCTGACTTTTGTCGTTTAGTTTTTGTTCTGTAACATTTCAGGATGTAGAGATGCTCAGATGATGCTCTGGTACATTCAACAATGTTCTGATACAAATCTAGCATGAAGTGATGTTGGTAGAAATTCAAAGCTCTGAAGTTATCCGAGGGAAGCAGAAATCAGAAGCTGCGAATGTTCTAAAGATCCAAAGAAACTCAAGTTCTGAAGCTGTCCTAAATGGAAGCAGAAATCAGAAGCTGTGAATGTTCAGAAGATCAAAGAAATTCAAGTTCTGAAGCTGTCCTAGATGGAAGCAGAAGTCAGAAGCTGTGAATGTTCAGAAGATCAAAGAAATTCAAGTTCTGAAGCTGTCCTAAATGGAAGCAGGAATCAGAAGCTGTGAGTGTTCTAGGGATCTAAGGAAATTCTAGTTCTGAAGCTGTCCAATGGAAGCAGAAGTCAGAAGCTAGGAATTCTCTGAAGAAAGAAGCTTATATGATCGTCTCTACCGAAATAATCAGGGAAGTCTTTTATTAAAGTTCTTCGAGTATTTATTTCAGGGGGAGATTATTTATCTCAGGGGGAGATTGTTAATCTCAGGGGGAGACATATTCATATGCTTATGCTATAGCTGTGTAATTTGTCTTTTGCCATCTATTCTTTCTGATCGCAAATTCATATCATTTATATATGTTTTTGTCATCATCAAAAAGGGGGAGATTGTTAGAACAAGATTTGTTCTGATCAATTATCTTAGTTTTGATGATAACAATAATATGAATTTTGCTTAAGATAATATGGTACTCTAATCCATTGCAATTTCCCTTTCAGGAAATATATAAAGAGTACGCATAATTCAGCGCTCAAAAGCTTTGTCTCAAAGGGTTCAGCATGCAACATCAGAACATGGTCTGGCAAGACATCAGAAGATGGTCGAAGCAGAATCAGAACATGGGTCTATGGAAGCATCAGAAGAACAAGAGAACAGAAGCACTGAAGTTCTGATGGTATCACGCTCAGAAGCACTTCAAGGTCAGAAGATCAGAAGATGCTATGCACCAAGCTGTTTGACTCTGATGATATTCAAATGTTGTATTCACAAACATCAGATCAGAAGAAAGTACAAGTGGCAAGCTACGCTGACTGACAAAAGGAACGTTATAAGCTATTCTAGGCTACGTCAGTAGACACAACGTGAACAAGGCTCGAGGTAGTTGACAAAAGCGTATAACATTAAATGCGATGCTGTACGGAACACGCAAAGCATTAAATGCATTCAACGGTCATCTTCTCCAACGCCTATAAATATGAAGTTCTGATGAGAAGCAAGGTTAACGATTCTGCACCAAAACAACTCATATCAAACTTGCTGAAACGCTGTTCAAATCTAAACTCAGAATCTTCATCTTCATCAAAGCTCACTACATTGCTGTTGTAATATATTAGTGAGATTAAGCTTAAACGTTAAGAGAAATATCACAGTTTGTGATTATCGCTTTTAAGAAGCATTTGTAATACTCTTAGAATTACATTAAGTTGTAAGGAACTAGAGTGATCGTGTGGATCAGAATACTCTAGGAAAAGTCTTAGGAGTGAACTAAGCAGTTGTAACTAGAGTGATCATGTTGATCAGTAGACTCTAGAAAAAGTCTTAGAGGGTATCTAAGCAGTTGTTCCTGGAGTGATCAGTGTGTGATCAGAAGACTCTGGAAGACTTAGTTGCTGACTAAGTGGAAAACCATTGTAATCCGTGCGATTAGTGGATTAAATCCTCAGTTGAGGTAAATCATCTCTGCGGGGGTGGACTGGAGTAGTTTAGTTAACAACGAACCAGGATAAAAATAACTGTGCAATTTATTTTTATCTGTCAAGTTTTTAAAGCTACACTTATTCAAACCCCCCCTTTCTAAGTGTTTTTCTATCCTTCAAAAGTATCACGATTATCCAAGCAATCATGTTTTCGACTGATCTTCATCGAGAAGGGTCACAAGTGCCAAAATTACATGTTTTGTTTCACACACACACACACACACACACACACACACACACACACACACACACACACACACACACACACACATTAGAATACTGTAAAATATTTATTTACCAAGTTTTAGAATTTTTTATAACGAGAAGAATTAAATATGAATTTTTCAAATTTCAAAAAATAATGATAAAAGTAATGAAAATTTCAACTTAAAAATTAAATTTCGAGTTTCTTTTTTTTCTAGGAACTTTTTAAAATATTATGAACATGTCTGCAAAATAATCATTCTAAAATACACATTGGTTTGACAGCAGGACTGAAATTACATGCATAAAAATTATATATATATATATATATATATATATATATATATATATATATATATATATATATATATATATATATATATATATATATATATATATATATATATATAAAAATACGTTTTTAGTCCCTATAAATGTGCGACCCTGCATTTTTAGTCCCTATAAAATTTTCCTTCAATGAATGGTCCTTCTAAAATTTTTATGCATGCAATTTCAGTCCCTACTATTTTCTAAAATTTTAAAAACTGATTAATTACCCTTTAATTTTTAAATTTTTGAATTTTTTTTATATATGTTTAGAATACTATAAAATATTTATTTACCAAGTTTTAGAATTTTTTAAAACGAGAAGAATTAAATATGAATTTTTCAAATTTCAAAAAATAATGATAAAAGTAATGAAAATGTCAACTTAAAAATTAAATTTTGAGTTTCTTTTTTTTCCTTAACTTTTTAAAATATTAAGAACATGTTTGCAAAATAATCATTCTAAAATAGACATTGGTTTGACAGCAGGATTGAAATTACATGCATAAAAATTTTAGAAGGACCATTCATTGAAGGAAAATTTTATAGGGACTAAAAATGCAGGGTCGCATATTTATAGGAACTAAAAACGTATTTAACCACACACACACACACACACACACATATATATATATATATATATATATATATATATATATATATATATATATATATATATATATATATATATATATATATATATATATATATATATATATATATATATATATATATATATATAGGGCCCTTACTAACTTATTTAACCAGTATTATTATGAAAATCCTCCAATTTAGTATTAATAGTAGATGAACATGATTTTAGCATATTTATGTTAGTTAAACAAACCTAGACTGCCAAAAGGGTCATATGCTAGAGGATTCTTAACAGCAGAGGTTTCGCTTAGCGAGCATGGACTCGGTTAGAAAAATCAAGTTAGTAACCTGAGGATCTAAGGTAGAACATACTTGTTGGGCGAGCTTATTTGGTCACTAGGAAAAAATTGATGGTTCCGAGCACACATGGTTGAGTTACTCCATGATGAAGAAAGGCAATGTTCGTTTGGAAAAGCTATCGGGTCTTTGTGCAATAGTAGGGCAGTTCAGAGTCGCACTTTGATGAGTAGGTCGTCGATAGAAAATAGGGCAGTTCAGATCCCCACTCATATAGTTTGGAAGAGAATTCTTTAGGAAAAAATCAATTTGTTAGGTGAGCTGAGTTGATCGTTGGGAAAAAGTTCCTCAACATCCCATTTAGGACATTCAACACAAATAGAACAAAAACAGAGAACATAAAAGGAGCATCCTTAAAGGAATAAAGATTGACGGCGAAGTTTAGTACAGTCAGATATATTGATTGTTGATGCTTTTTCATCTCTTTTTTTATCACTTGTGTAAAACTACTATGAGTAAGAGTATCTAAACTCTTTTTTGTTGGGGGTTAGATGTAATTATGAAGAGAAAAAACATGCATTCATTAATATTGTCGATTATCCTCATTCTTAATGCTTGTTGTAATCTAGATAATTATAAATTAATATATGATTTTGAAATGTTATTGAGAAATACATTTTATAAATGAATACATGATTTTTATTTGTTAATCACTAAATTCTAAGGATGCAGATACATCATTAAACTCCAGGGATGCAAATACATCAAGAAATAGGAACAAGGTTTCTCCAATTAAGGGTCTGGGTAGAACCAGTGAGACGTGGTTTTCAATAATGCAAAAGTTTGCTCACATTCTAGGGTCCGGTCGAATTGCTCCTTTTTTCTTAGGAATTAGTAGAATGAAAACACGTGTTGGGCATTGAGAGCGGTGAGAATTCCATTCAAATTCATTATCTTCTCCTTTGTTGTTGGGGTTTCCATCTTGATAATTGAATCAGATTTTTCAGGGTTAACATTGATGCCTCTCTTAGTCAAATAAAATCCCAAATTTTTTGTCCCCACACACAAAAGGTTTGTTCTTTGGGTTTAGTCTTGTGATATATTGTCAAACACAGTTGAACATGTCAACAAGGTGAATTTCGTGTAAATGATCTTCGTTGGATTTGAGGATCATGTAATCCATATACACCTCCTTATTCTCATTGATCTCTTATTCAAATATATTATTCATCATTCTTTGGAATGCCACATCTACATTTTATAGGCCAAAAGGCATGATATTGTATCTATAATTTGTGTACTTCATCGTTAAGGCAGTCTTGTCCCCAACAGCTTCATGCATGAGAATCAAATTATATTTAGAATAGGAATCTATAAATGATAGTAGCTTGTATCTAACATAATTGTCTATCGATTTATCAAACATGAAAAATGGGCATGAATATTTAGGGCATGCCTTGTTGAGGTGTGTGTAGTCAACTGACTTTCTCCATTTTCATGATGATCTCTTAACTAGAATAATATTGAATAGCCACTCAGTGTACTTAAATGCAAAAATTAAAATAGCCTAAGAATAGCCACTCAGTGTTTCTAAGGAGATAGGAAGGTTGGCTCCTATGAATTCACCATTTAAAATTGGTCTTGGGATCTTCGTTCTTGCTTTCATCGAGAGGCCATGTTCTTCGTTTGACAAGGTCATGTCTAAACACACATAAAAAAATGTGATGTTGATGTCCAACTAGTGAAGCTTAGAAGGGCTGGCTTTTTTCACCTTTTCCTCTTGCCAAAGGGTCGTTGTAGTATGGTATTTTAGTAATGTTTTATGTATTTTACATGATCTTGTTAAATCACCATGGAAAATGAAGGGTTCATCTTGAACATTGTGATACTTCACCTATCGTCCGATGAGGGAGAAAGAGTATCTTCGGGAGCAAAAACAAGGTTGTGATGAACATCTGCTCGAGTTGCTTTGGAAGTTACCATCTTTGACGATTATAAAAATTCATAGTGATCGAATTTGTTAACATAAACAGTTGCAACAGTGAAATGAAGGAAACAACAAGGATTTCTAGGTTCCAAGAGTTTGGGGCCTGACGAATATAACTTCTTCTTTTTGCGAAAATGTTGGTTTTTCTTGAAA
The DNA here is from genome assembly GCF_029867415.1 of Vicia villosa. Classification (NCBI taxonomy): domain Eukaryota; kingdom Viridiplantae; phylum Streptophyta; class Magnoliopsida; order Fabales; family Fabaceae; genus Vicia; species Vicia villosa. Next base: position 25,875 of record NW_026705723.1, on the reverse strand, counting down.
GAAGATTTCATTCGGTTCATAAAAGATTTTCATAGAGACCCAATGTTGGCAAAATCTGTCACGTCTTTGTTTTTTACTTTAATTCCTAAAGTCGAAAAATCCTATCCACCTCGACGAATATCGACCTATTTGTTTAGTGGGATGTATGCTTAAATGTATCTCCAAACTTCTTGCAGCTAGATTAAAAATGTTGATTCACGTTCTTATTTCAGAAAGTCATACAGATTTTGTGCCGGGGATACAATTGTTGGACGGTGTCTTGGTTGCCAAAGAGTTGGTTGATTACATTGTTAAGAACCACAAGCCTTTCAATGTTCAAAGTTGATTTCGAGAAAGCCTATGACAAGGTTAGCTGGAAATATATGAAGTATACTATGAGCAGAATGGGTTTTGGTGCGTTATAGATAAAATGGATGGAAGTGACAGTTTTTAATAACCATATGTCGGTCCTTGTTAACGGCAGTCCGACGAAGGAGTTTAAGGTGAGAAGAGGTTTGCATAAAGTGGGCCCTTTATCCTCGTTCCTCTTCGTTTTAGTGGTAGAAGGCTTATCGGGTTTCGTAAAGAAAGCTTCAGAGTTGGATAACTTTTTAGGGATTCAAGTTGAAGGTGTTTGTAAGGTGGACATTCTCCAATACGCTGACGACACACTATTGGTTGGGGACAGGATGGAAATAAGTTTGGTCTCTCAAATCGGTCCTTAGAGGGTTTGAACTCGTATCGGGTCTTGGTATCAATTACTACAAGAGTAGATTGATTGGTTACAACGTTAACAGAAACTTCCTACATGCTGCTGCGAATTTTCTCTCCTGTAGGATAGAGGACAAAGGTTTCAATTTTTTGGGGATTCATATTGGGTTCAATTTCAAGAAGGAATCCTTTTGGCAGCCGGTGGTGAATAAACTAAAGCGGAGGCTCGATAGTTGGAAATGAAGGTTTTTAAGCCTAAAGGGGAGAATAACGCTTCTGAATTCGGTTCTTAGCAGCTTATACATTTTCCACATGTATTTTTTCAGGGCGCTGATATCAGTCTGCAATCAAATTACTAGAGTTCAAAATAGTTTCCTTTGGGACGGGATTGAAGAAAGAAAGAAGATACATTGAGTTAAATGGGAATTGATATGTTTACCTAAGGACAAGAGTGGGTTAGGTCTTAAATTGGTTGAAGAATTTAACGTAGCATTGTTATTAAAGTGGAGGTGGAGGATTTTTCAAGGAGTGGACTCTAAGTGGTTAAAAATGCTAACTGCTAGATATGGTGTTTTGAATCTACAATACTTTGGAAATTTTCGAATTGTTGGAAACTATAGAAGAATGAAAAGGGATTCATCTTTATGGTGGAAAGGAATCGTCTCGGTTGAAAAATGGCACACCGAAGGAGATTTCGAGGTCAAATGTAGATTTAGTCTTAGGAAGGGAAAAGACATATTGTTTTGACATAATAATTGGGTTGGAAATAACAATCTCAAATCTTTGTTTCCTAGTTTATTTGTCGTTTCCATGTTAAAATTACAAGTGGTGGAGAACATGGGTTCATGAGCTAACGGACTTGGAATTGTGGAGATTTTGGAGTGGATCCGACGGTGGATTCAGGGGCTTGGGATTCACTGCACAATCTGCTAGAGCTTTCTCAGCCAAACATCGATCGGGAGGACACTGTTTCGTGGGCTCCTAGCACGGACGAAGGATTTATAGGTAAATCTTGTTACGAATACCTTACTGAACAAATTATGTTGTCTCGTTACGATCCAGAGCGTGAGAAGGCAATAGCATTAATGTGGAGTTCGTCTACTCCTTTAAGGATCAAAGCTTTTTCTTGGAGATGTTTTATCAACAGGTTACCGACGAAAATCTGCACTTTGTCAGAGGTCTGTTCTCAAATCCTTCTGATTTAAGTTGTGTTTTCTGTGATTATTTTGAGGAATACTGTAACACCCCATATTTTCTAAATTTAATTTAATTGGAAATTAAATTACTATTTGGAATTATTCGGTATTTTGGTGGAATTAATTGGAAAGAATTATGAGATGGGCTATTGGGCCAAGTGTGGTGTTAGTAAAGAGGGGGGTGCTATGTTGGTAAAGCCCTTTACTAATTAAAATGTTATTTTCATAAAACATTTTGGGAATTTGGGAAAAGAAAGAAGAAAGAACGTGAAAGAACAGAGGTTCTGGGGAACACGAAGAACCGAAGGAGAGCTGAAGATGGAGAGACCAAAGATTGAGCACTCTTGGCTAAGGTAAGGGGGGACTCTCTGGTTATCATCTATTATCGTGTTCTTAGATAATAATATTGATTAGGGATGTTGTTGAGTCAATTGAGTCATATGTTAGGTTTAGGGAGGTTATGAATCGATGAAAATTGCGATGGATTATTGGTTGTTTGATGTGTGATGATGAATAATGATGCAATTGATGATTAGCTGCCTGTATATGATGTTTAGAGTCAGTTTTGGACTCAAATTGAGTCAAATCGCAGGTCTGACGCAGACCCGAAAATATGTGAAATCGCCAGTTCGCGCCGCGTCCCTGTGTTGGCGCCGCGAAGGCGTACTTTTTCCTCGCATCGCGCCGCGTCCGTGAGTTGGCGCCGCGAACGTGTTGGTATGGCTTCAGGTCGCGCCGCGTAGTCTTGGTCGCGCCGCGTACTGTAGCGTTAGTTGCTTTCTTGGGAAAGTTAAATGATGTGTAACTTTCGAACCGTAGGTCCGTTTTTAGTGTCGTTTCGAGCACGATGAATCTTATGAGATAACCTACGTGTTTAAATGATAAAATGAGGTGTGGATCCAATTATTTTTAAGTATGATTTTATTTCTCGGTGATTGATGTATTGTACATATATGTGATGAGATATGTTAAAATACATGCTATGTGGAAATATTAGTCATGTGATGATTTGTTTAATTGGATGATATATTGTTGACATATATGATGACATGAGACAATATGAGTTGTTATTTTGAAAACATTATGATGTGATGATTTGTAGAGAATTGTATGATGTTGATTGATTGTATTGGAATGATGTGGGTACATGTGTGTTCTTCTTATTGATGATGATGATTGATGTGGACACATGTATGTTCTTTAATGATGATGATGATGATGATGATTGATTGTATTGAATGATGCTAATGTATATAAACATACTTTGATGATGATGATGTTAATGATGATGATGAAATGAGTATTTGATGATGTTACTCATTAGACTTGACGATGGTATAAGTATGTTGTATATGTTGCATTCATTCATGTGCATTGTTGATACTGTATCCATAAGGGATGTGTTGGATCAGTGAAGGGCATGATTCCCATTGTGTGGAATCTGTGCTGGCAGGGCCGTATCTGGATGATGATAGATCGGTCATGGGTTATTCCCGTTTGACGAGGTTGGTACCACATGCATAGTGTCAGTTCATACATATGCATACTTTTATAACATGATTGGATGTATTCCAGTGTTATAAATATTGATGATGTGTTGTTTGTGTGTTTTGTTGGATTAATGTCGAGTATGACTGTCTGCTTGAAAGATGTGTTCTGTTGATGTTTGTGTAAATGATAGATGTTCCTGATAATCTGAATATGATGAATTGGGTGAATAATATAACTATGATGTGTTGTTATTTAAGATGCAATAATATTTGTTAACTGTGATGAGACTCACCCTTACTTTGATGATTTCAGATTGGCGAGTAGCGGCTTTTGGCTCGGTGAGGATTAGCTCATGAGTCAGTTTGTTTAGTATAGCGTCGGTGTCATGCTCTGATATTGTAACACTGGGGGAACGTTAGATTAGAGTTTTATGTTGATACTCTATCATGTTGTTGTATTAGATTATGTGGGATATTGCATAGATGATGTTATGCTTATCCGTATGATGAATTCTCCGCTGTGTAAACATGAGATGTTTGTGTATTATGACAGATTGTTCCTTAGTGAAAGCATGACAATGAATTTGTGATAATTTGTTTTAAATTGAATTGTGGCACCCTTGTTTTCATGTTTTACTCTGAAAATTATTTTATTAATTTCCGTGGGGTTTAGAAGGGTGTTACAATAGTGGTATCAGAGCAGGTCGGTCCGTCCGGCCAATTGTTGAGTCAGTTGAGTTGCGCGACAGTTGTATATTGTCGGCATATTATTCCTTGGTACGCGACATGTGAGTGAATCACTGTCGGTACTTGGTTGTTTATTGCAGGTGTTGGATTGAAACAAGTGGGGGAGAAGCTTCGCTTCTCGGTTATGTTTCAGTTGAAGAATATTGATTCAGTAAGCTGTTGTTGGAAACAGTGCGAGCGTTGTCGGAGTTTGTTGTTTCCCGAGTTGAAGGTGACTTGGAATTAAGACTTCACTGGGAATTGAGTTGGAACATCTTGAAGGAAGGTGATTAGAGGTAATTGACAATTATTGTAAGAGAAGGAGATTGGAGAGTTGCAATGTGTCAGCTCTGCTGGTGCGCTGCGAAATTGTCAGTTGAGTAGCCTTACGACTCAGAAGAGGTTCAGCTGCAAGTTGCGAAGAGGATTGATGTTGTAATGTTTCAGGAATCGCACTTCAGCAATGGGATGTGTTGCTCAAGTCGTAAGAATGTTTGGAAGTGAAGAGATATGATAAGAGGCTGTTTGGAATGTGATAGAGTTGAAGAGAATGAGTTTTGGAGCGAGATTTTCGTAAGCAAAACGCAGGAAAATTGTTGAATAGCTGCGGAACTTCGAAAATTCATAACTGGAGTTCTGGACATCCGATTTGAGTCCCGTTTGAAGCGTCGGAAAGCTAACGAGATGAACCTTGTTATAAAAATGGTCGCAACAGCTGTAAGATAATTAATTGTGACAGGATGGCGTTGGTAAGAGGCGGAGTTACGGTTACTCTTGTTCCTCTAACTAGACTTATTTATTGGTACTGCACGGGATGTCAGTGTCAGTGTTGAAGGGATAGAAGGAACAATTAGCAGGTTTGTTGAGGAGTAATTTTAAGAATTGAATTTACCAATTGAGGAGTTTTGGATATATCGTATAGAGTGTCGGATTAATGTGCCGTTTAAACCTACGAGGAGGAGGGATTGTGTTCTAAGTTACGGAAGAGTTATAAATACAGTAGAGTGACCCTATGAGGAGAGGTTCTGAAGTCGGTTATGGAAGTGTGAAACTTATTGAATAAGAATGCCTACTACCGTGATTATTCGGAACGAAGTTGAGTAAGACGTGATGTTGATGATTAAGTTGATGAGCTGTTCGGTAATAAAGATGGTTTGAGGGCCGATGGATTTTAGGGAGAAGTGAATTAATAGTAAGGATGGAATAAACTTTAGAACTATTGAAATCGTATTTGTGATGGCAAGGTAACGATGAGTATAAAAGAAGGATTGTAGAGAATTTCTAACATTGTTGACGTGAGGGAGACTTTGTTGAGATTCCGAGTGGGATGATAATTGGACGTGAGGGATGTAATAGAATTTGGATTAAAACCACGAGTTATAAATGTTGTGCTATTGTGTTGCGTAAGAAGTCTTTAAATATGTCGGTGCTAAGGATGAATGAGTTGGATTTAATTGGACAATTTAGAGACTTGAGTTGGTATGTGAAGGTGATCCTAATAGTGTTAGATTGAGTATGCTAGAAGATGACTAGTGGTATTCTTAACGAGATTAGAGAAGGTCAGAAAGATGATGTTGAGTTGATCGATAGGTTGACTTTGAATTACCAAAGTAAAGGCGGTGAATTCAGAATCGACGAAAACGATGTAATGAGGTTGAGTGATTGGATTTGTGTTCCTGATGTTTTGAGCTTCAGAAGGATATTCTAGAAGGGCATCGTAGTGGATTATTGAACTACGACGATGTTAATGAGTTTGGGTGCAAACTCGGAAATGGACACTATTATGTAGTAACGACGGTTTATGCTTAAATATGATTTTCAACTAATATTGACAAATTTAGGACTTGATCACCCTAAATCTCTTGTTGGTAGTAGACAGAAATCATATAGATGGGATGAACTTGTTTTGTTACCTTAATGGTATAAGTTGTGATGGATATTAAGCCGTGAGGATAATCACTCACTATGTTGTGTGAACTTATGAAGAGGTGAATATGAAAGAGTGCGACATGGTGGATGATGACTTAAGATGGGTAATCAGAGTCGCGCAGCGAAAGTGTGATGAGGAGAAGTGTTATGAGTACTACTCGCGGGAAGTAAGGAATTAATATGTCGGAAGCCTACATAGAGAATATGTATTGATCTATATGTTGGATTTAGAATTCAGTGGATGTAAGGATGTCGTGCCGGAGGATTATAACTCCTTTGAATAATTGCCGAGATGATGAATATGTTATTATGGTTGTGCGTAATTAACGAGTATGTATTCGGCGAAGTTAAGATGATGAGTTGATACTATATGATATTATAATAATTTTGTTTCGTTGTTACGGTGATATTGTGGATTCCAGATATAATAAGGAATTATACTCTATGAAGGACGAAGCTGATTTAATTCTTAAAAGAGAGTGAGATTCAGTTTGAGTTATTTTGTAAGAAATGGTGTATTGAGGATGACGAGCGTGATTATAATTACTTGTGTGTGCACTCATTCCGATGGTTGGAATGTTTAATAGATGAAGTAAATCAGGAATTTGGTTTTGAGTGCGAGTAAGTATTGATGAGTGGTGGACTAGTACCATGGATGGTAAAGAATGATCCTTGGAACGAATGAGTAAAGGGAGTCGGAATCGGGTAAAACTCAGAAATCTATTTGGTATAGGTGATTGTGATGAGTAGTCAGAGTAGTGCGGAAAGAGCGGAATGTAACGTGTTGGATAATTACTGGTGTGACTTAAGAGGAGTCAGATAATTGGAATTCAATGGTATAAGAATACGAGTATTGAGTTTCTTGAAGGAAGTGGTTGATGAAAAAGGTAAGTATTACATTATCACTTAGATGGAAAAGTGTATCTAAGGTTGGTATGTTTGGTAGATGGAATGCATTACTGCAGTGTTGATCAGTGTGATCATACTATGGATTGTGTAATTGTATTACTCGTTTGTTGAGCGTATTGTATAGGTTGTACCTATGTTCTGTTGTGCTAATCTTTTTGGAGATATAGCGGGTGGTATACTTTGGATAGTCAAAGGTGACATAAGAACTGGGATTTGAATGTGTGAAACATGCTTCCTGTTGGTTATGTCAGATGGATTTTGAGGATTGACGGATGGTACTGTTAATTGGGAGCTGGAGAGTCAGGTAAAGGACTCTTATACGAGCTGGTTACTTGAGATATGTTTTCGAGGACGAAAACTCTTTTAGTGGGGGAGAGTTGTAACACCCCATATTTTCTAAATTTAATTTAATTGGAAATTAAATTACTATTTGGAATTATTCGGTATTTTGGTGGAATTAATTGGAAAGAATTATGAGATGGGCTATTGGGCCAAGTGTGGTGTTAGTAAAGAGGGGGGTGCTATGTTGGTAAAGCCCTTTACTAATTAAAATGTTATTTTCATAAAACATTTTGGGAATTTGGGAAAAGAAAGAAGAAAGAACGTGAAAGAACAGAGGTTCTGGGGAACACGAAGAACCGAAGGAGAGCTGAAGATGGAGAGACCAAAGATTGAGCACTCTTGGCTAAGGTAAGGGGGGACTCTCTGGTTATCATCTATTATCGTGTTCTTAGATAATAATATTGATTAGGGATGTTGTTGAGTCAATTGAGTCATATGTTAGGTTTAGGGAGGTTATGAATCGATGAAAATTGCGATGGATTATTGGTTGTTTGATGTGTGATGATGAATAATGATGCAATTGATGATTAGCTGCCTGTATATGATGTTTAGAGTCAGTTTTGGACTCAAATTGAGTCAAATCGCAGGTCTGACGCAGACCCGAAAATATGTGAAATCGCCAGTTCGCGCCGCGTCCCTGTGTTGGCGCCGCGAAGGCGTACTTTTTCCTCGCATCGCGCCGCGTCCGTGAGTTGGCGCCGCGAACGTGTTGGTATGGCTTCAGGTCGCGCCGCGTAGTCTTGGTCGCGCCGCGTACTGTAGCGTTAGTTGCTTTCTTGGGAAAGTTAAATGATGTGTAACTTTCGAACCGTAGGTCCGTTTTTAGTGTCGTTTCGAGCACGATGAATCTTATGAGATAACCTACGTGTTTAAATGATAAAATGAGGTGTGGATCCAATTATTTTTAAGTATGATTTTATTTCTCGGTGATTGATGTATTGTACATATATGTGATGAGATATGTTAAAATACATGCTATGTGGAAATATTAGTCATGTGATGATTTGTTTAATTGGATGATATATTGTTGACATATATGATGACATGAGACAATATGAGTTGTTATTTTGAAAACATTATGATGTGATGATTTGTAGAGAATTGTATGATGTTGATTGATTGTATTGGAATGATGTGGGTACATGTGTGTTCTTCTTATTGATGATGATGATTGATGTGGACACATGTATGTTCTTTAATGATGATGATGATGATGATGATTGATTGTATTGAATGATGCTAATGTATATAAACATACTTTGATGATGATGATGTTAATGATGATGATGAAATGAGTATTTGATGATGTTACTCATTAGACTTGACGATGGTATAAGTATGTTGTATATGTTGCATTCATTCATGTGCATTGTTGATACTGTATCCATAAGGGATGTGTTGGATCAGTGAAGGGCATGATTCCCATTGTGTGGAATCTGTGCTGGCAGGGCCGTATCTGGATGATGATAGATCGGTCATGGGTTATTCCCGTTTGACGAGGTTGGTACCACATGCATAGTGTCAGTTCATACATATGCATACTTTTATAACATGATTGGATGTATTCCAGTGTTATAAATATTGATGATGTGTTGTTTGTGTGTTTTGTTGGATTAATGTCGAGTATGACTGTCTGCTTGAAAGATGTGTTCTGTTGATGTTTGTGTAAATGATAGATGTTCCTGATAATCTGAATATGATGAATTGGGTGAATAATATAACTATGATGTGTTGTTATTTAAGATGCAATAATATTTGTTAACTGTGATGAGACTCACCCTTACTTTGATGATTTCAGATTGGCGAGTAGCGGCTTTTGGCTCGGTGAGGATTAGCTCATGAGTCAGTTTGTTTAGTATAGCGTCGGTGTCATGCTCTGATATTGTAACACTGGGGGAACGTTAGATTAGAGTTTTATGTTGATACTCTATCATGTTGTTGTATTAGATTATGTGGGATATTGCATAGATGATGTTATGCTTATCCGTATGATGAATTCTCCGCTGTGTAAACATGAGATGTTTGTGTATTATGACAGATTGTTCCTTAGTGAAAGCATGACAATGAATTTGTGATAATTTGTTTTAAATTGAATTGTGGCACCCTTGTTTTCATGTTTTACTCTGAAAATTATTTTATTAATTTCCGTGGGGTTTAGAAGGGTGTTACAAATACCTAGATCATATACTGCTACACTTTTTTTCTAAGAATATTTGGGGGGAAATATCTTGCTGGATTGGGTTGGAAATGGGAAATGAGGAGAATTTATGGAGGAGTTACCTCAATCTTTGGATGGTTTCAAAAGGTTGAAAGTTAAGAAGTAATTGGAGGGAGTTGTTTGTTGGAGTATTTGGGTTAAAATAAACGCAGTGATTTTTAGGAACGATCAGTGGAATATCTCAAATATGATTTGGAGCATCAAGGTATTAGCTTGGAAGTGGTCGTTTTTTTGGTGAAATTACTTATGTAAAATGTAATTTTAATGAGTTTTGTAAAGATCCAATATAATTCTTAAGCTAAGCTTCATTTGGTTGGTAATTTTTCTTTCGAGATTCTCGTTTTGTATCAGGGATTGAGTACCACTAGTGGTCCTAGTTAATGTCAATCCTTGCTTACAAAAAAAAAGTGGAATTTCTTGAGGATCAAGGAAGGATTCCCACAAACAGAGGAATTTTTTTAATTTGGAACAATAAATTAGTGATATTCTGATGAAGTTTGTTAGGGAATATCTTAAGTACAAAGATGAAAGTCTTTAGTAGATGGAGATAGAGTGCACTTTCATGGTTGGAACTCCACCGCACAAGTCAATGAGGTAAAAGAGATGTAAATTTCAAGAATATAGTGAGTCATACATTGGTATGGCGTGAAATCACACTTATTTGTAGGTGGGAGCTAGAACTGGCCCCGAAGAGTGTGGCATGGTGTTTACTGTGATTTCCGGTAAACAACCGCTAGTCCTCCAAACTATAATAAATATGATTTGGTTACTCGCAGGATCGACTAGATTGATCCTAGGACATAGTCAAGAAGATTGTTATTGATGGTCATTCGAACCATATCTATGATTCATCTTGTCAATAAGAATTACTTCGAACGAAACAAACAAAATTAGCAATCACTTCGTTATACACGTGAGTATAACTTCAGCGAAAGTTAAGACAAGATAAAATATGAGACGAAACTGTAAAAGTGCAAAAATCTTAAAGTGCAGAAATGTTAAATACTTCAAAGATAAATGACATGAAAATAATGAGTACAAAAACGTAAATGGCAAGAAGTAAACGAAATGCAATAATATTGAAAGATACTTGAAAATAAAGGGAAAATACACATGTATTAAAATGGTGGTGTCATACGTACATTTCTTAGCGAACTCTTTCTCTTTAACACTTGATACTTGAGTAATATGTGAGTGATTTGTACAAAATGAACACACGGAATCCTAATATTAAGACCCTTATTTATACTAGTTTCGACCTTAACGGTCCTACGCTAATCTAATGCCACGTTTCTCATAAGAACCTCAGGAACGCCATCTGTCTTTAGACAGTTACGAAACCGTCTTCGAATTTCAAATCCTCCCGCCTAAGTCCTTCTTCGACGCGTGGCAGTGTATTTAACATTAAAACACTACAAAAGCACGCTAAGTGTCAATACTTAACATATTTCACGAAATCTGTCTAAGTCTTCGAAGACATATACTCCTACTAGCTTCAGCATTCACTATCTTCGTTATAACTTAGAAATCTTCATTCTCGAAGCATGGCCATCAGGAGCCATTTTTATCTTCAAAGATGGTCATCAGTAACCATCCTTCCTTCGAGTTTTTATCCTTCGAAGGACCATGTTTGCAAAACGAAATCTTCAGCTAACAAATTGCCCCCAATAAATGCCTATTTCGAAAAACAAGAGAAATAGGCGTTTCTTGTCGTCATAAGATTTCGTCCCTTACTTATCTTTGAAAGTTCCAAGATTGCTGACTGACGTCATAATCATTGATGACCCTGTTTCCAAAAACGTCTTGTCATTTTCAAAGATGTCTTCTCATAACTTACATTCCCACGTTTTTGACCTTACTTCTTGATCATTACTCCTACATACTAGGAGTAAAGCTAATTTATTCGACCGCCGTTGGATTAAATCAATGCCTGCCGCGTGTCCCTTGGTTTTTACCCAAAAGATTTAAAAGGGTTTCCGTTAAACCTTTAAATACTTGACCTTGCACTTTTATACTCCTATTTCTTCATTCTCCTTCAAAAGAACAACTTCAGTCCCTTCAAAACCTATTTTCTTAATCAAACTTCTCCATGGCTTCACCTTCAAATGTTCTTCATCCTGTTCTAAAGCTCCAAAATCCAACGCAGTTAGGAGAACAAGATCACATACCAAACCCTAATACTGCAGAGGCGCGCGCTATCTACGCTTCTCAGGTAATCATCCCCTTTGAACTTTCTGGAAAACCTCTTGCTTTTATGGGTCCGTTACCAGGCGAAAACAATCCATCTATGAACAAATTCTTTCCTGCTTATTATAAAACTAGACCCTTCGTTAGTAAGATTAAGATAGATGAAGGTGGACATTCATCTCTAGGAGAACCTGATAATGCTGAAAAAGCTTCAACTGCAACCCCTTTGGTCTTGACGAAAATTAGGTTAAACTATATGACCAACTTTGTGAAAGTGTTTAGGTCAATCCCGTTAGCCAAAGATCCTGAACTATACTATGCCTGGTTAACGAAAGTAGAAGGAAAGAAGGAATCCTTCTGGAAAACATTAGGAATATATGATTTAATTCAATTATCCAAAACGGGCTTAGAGTATAACCAACCCATGTTAGTAGCAGCGGTTCACTTCTGGGATGCTTCCCACAACACCTTCCACCTTCCATGTGGAATGGTTACCCCCACTCTTTTCGATATAGCTGCTATTACAGGACTTCGACCAACTGGGGAAACCTTTGACCCAAATGATATGGATACTGATACTATTAATTTCAATAAGGCAACAGTCACTTACACTACATTCATTCAGAAGTACCATAACACAACGCAAGCAGAGGTCTCCAATGAGGAGCATATTGCTTTCCTAGCACTATGGCTCTCACGATGTGTTTTCTGCTCAAGGTCTATACAGGTTGCAAAAAGATATCTTTGTATGGCTAATCAGCTACATGCTGGAAAGAAACTCAACCTGAACCAGCTAATCCTAGGATTTCTTTATGAGAACCTTAGCGAAGCCGCGAACCTTAATAAAAACTACAAAAATGGAACTTTGCTTTTTGCTGGTCCTTTCTGGCTATTGCAGTTGTGGCTTAACGCTACTTTTGAAACTCATCTTCCCTTTCGAGGCATCGTCAATGAAGAAGATTATAAGATCAGAAATCGAACTGTAGAAGGAACCAGGTTGGCTTACCTAACTCCGAAAGAAGAGACTGGGAAACTTCGTGAACACTTTCTAGCATATATAATGATGTTCGCCCAGCGTAATCAATTCGATCCTTCTATGGCTCCGTTCGTACACAGAACAGTCGGTCCTGAGTGGTTCACTCGAAGGTTCCCATCAATATCTCAGGATCAACAAACTGAGTCTATGGAAATTTGGGAAGCCTTTCTTACTCCAAGGCTATTTTATCATCGTCTTCGACCATCCAAAGGCCAATGTGTTCTTGTATGCTATCAACCAAATCTAGTCTCGAGACAGTTTGGGTTGGTTCAAATAAAACCCAAATGTTTGTACGATAAAAGGAACCATATGTGTTTCCATACCTTGCATTTATCTGAAGAAGAGTGTGAATAAAAAATCAACAAATATGTTGGCGTTACCAATCTCTCTCCTATCTCCTTCGAACCTGCTTTTTATTCTACACCAGATTTTCACCAATGGTGGACGGGTTATTACACCACACAAATCTTTGATGCCGATAGTCTTACTCAAGAACTAACTACAACTTTTGCTGATGTGCAGGAGAATTTTCACAGAGGTACTTCGACTCATATTAAAAAATCCAAGCCTTTCAAAAACTCTTTGAAACTATCTATAGGCCTGATGATCTTAGTCGGACCGTTCGTGAAGCTGCAGTCATTTTACGCGAAAAGTTTTCCGCTAAACTGGATAAGTTGAAATTGCCCCCGTCTGTTCGACCAGAACTACGTTATGAAGTGGCTTTCAAACTTAATCCTCCAAGATTCCCTCCATTGCCAAGTGCTGATTTTGGTGTGGCCCTAAGCCCTCCTTTTCCAGACTGGTTTGTGTGTGGAAACGCTTTCAAAATTCTTCAAGAAAGTACTAAAAAACGCGCCGAACGAGTGGTTCCGACTAAGCATACCCTGTATACTTTCAAAGGGCATCTTCATATAGATCTTGTACATGTTCGTGTCTTGACTCCAATACCTGAAGGTTTGGGCTCAGGCAATCTTTCGACTAACATTTTCTTTTCTTTGCTGATATACTGATCCCAGTTTCAACTACAGCCGTCGCTCGAAAGAGAAAGATCAAAGAAGCTTCTGCACAGAAGGATTCTGAAGCGTCTAAGAGTAACAAGCCGAATGAGAGTGATTCTGTCACCACTGATAAGAGGCCCACGATACATACCCACTTTATATTCTAATCTTGTAAAATCTATGAGTAGTACTTACTTTGCTAAATTCATATTTTCCAGAGCTCGAAACCCCCGGCAGGTTCGAAGCGAAAAGTCTCTTCAACGGCTGTCTCAGATGATGAAGACAAATCTCCTCCCCGTACTAGGCAAGGACATAGAAAGAGACAAAAAGCTGTTACCCCTTTGGGAAAAGAGAAAGGGTCAGGTTCCTCTAAAGTCGTTTCCTCTAGCGACAAGGCGTCTTCTGAAGAATCACCTTTAAAAACTGCCAGCAATGCTTTTGTTGTCGAAAGCCACAATTCGAGTCCAGACAACATTCCACCCAAGGTATTTGGGTTTCAACCCGAAATCATCTTATAAATTTTAACTAAACGATCAAATTAACATCTTACCTTGTTATTGCAGGATGATACTGGCACTGCTACTTCGGATCTTAAGGCTTCCGACCTTACCATTAATGTCGACAAACTCCAAGGTAATCATAACCTCTTCATTTTCATCAATAAACTCCTCAGAACTTTGTCACTATGATTAATTCTGGTTTGTTTAACGCAGATGTTTCTCAAAACAAATCTCATGTTCTCTCACCAGTTTTTGAAGATGCTAGGCCTCTTGCCACCATCTTTCCTAATGCGCCAGTCGAAGAAAGCCATTCCACTAATGAATCCCCACCTACCCACCAAGGTAAAAACCTGGGAGAAGATCATCCATGCTCAGGTAGTGATAATGCGAATCAGCGACCAAATGGTAGTGAAGATACTGTGTCTGAACAAGATACCATGGAGGAAATTTCTAAACCGGATAAAAACAATCCTCAAGAAACTTCAACCTTTGACACAAAAGTTGCTCCTGGGGCAACTTCGACGCCTATCTCTGCGCAACTTACTCCTTCAGAACTGGAACAGCTTAAGCAAACTGACCCCCTCAGTTTCCTGAAGGCCATGATGAATGTGAACACTACTTCGTCTTCTGAACTTGATATCTCTCCAGCTGTTCCTGTAGAATCTGGTGACAAGGAGGACATCCCTGGTCTCCTTCGTCAGATAAAAGAAAAATTCTTTGAGACCAACCTTGCGGATGTTCTTAGTCAGAATCCTACTAAGAGTCATAGCTTGAATCAACTTTTGAAGAAAGTGGACTTGTTTCAAGTCTCAAAAGAAGTTTCAGAGGTAATTGTCTTGCTAGGTTCTCTAGTCGAACAACTCCAGGCCAATATTCTTCGAAAACAAAATGTCGACGATCAGTTAAGCAAAAAAATGGCCTCTCACAACTCTTCATGGAACTCTGCTATGGATGCAACCAAACAAGGTGAGGCCCTCAAGCTTAAACATTCAGAGAATCAGAAAGTATATGACGACTGTGAGAAGAATATCAACTCCTGGAAACAAGAGATAAAAGTACTCGAAGAGAAAATAAAGGAAGCTGAAACTCGTCAGGCAACCATTCAAAAGGCCAACCAACAAGATTTGCTCGAAGTGGCGCAGTTGGGGATTAAACATTTCGAAACTGCCCAAAAGTTAGTGCCAGAGATTGAAGGACTGAAGAAACAACGGGCATTACTCGAGCTTCGTATGTCTTCATGGGAAACTCAATATTCGAAGATCAAAAATAGTCTCCCTGAGGACTTTAACTAGTTACCTCAAACTCTGTATTTTGTTATAATGCTGCACCTTCGTTTTGTAACCAAACCCTTCATGGAAATATATATGTATGCTTGACTCTTATTTTTCACTTTGTCCATGTTTCCAATATTCGCAAGCACTATTTTTCAGCAAATCTTTCAGATTCTGCCAAAATATATTTTCAGATTTTCCACAGTGATTTCAATTAATGCAACACATATGATCTGACTATCCTTCGCAGCATCCTTACTCTTAGACTTGACGTTTCTACTCCCTTAGCCGTAATCATCATTAAATGGTGACGTCACTTTCTTTAAAACGTTTCTTTGAGACGTGCGTGCATCAGTTTTCATGATTACTTCTCAACTTCCCAAGGCGGGAAACGGCGGAAGCCATAACTTCTCTTTTTGGAATACCAAACGCAGTCCAATCAATCATTAAAATTTAAACCGCCCCTTACTGCCCCAGGTCTATATAAGGGCTTAACATCACATTTATCTCTTCATTCTTGTTTTATCAACTTCCGTCTACAATTTCATTTTTCTTGCATTTCCTTAAACACAAACAACAGAAAAAGTATCCTTTTTTCCTCTAAGCTCTCTTTTCTGAAATGGCTGTACCTCTTTCTTATAACAACACCAGAGCTTGTATCAAAAAGGAGTTCAAAATTTCTGAGGAAGAACTTGAGGACAACTTCATCAGCCTCAATACTCTCTTTGCTAACCAAGAGCTGGATTTCTACTATGGCGAAATCCTGGAGGGTTCTGTTTACCCTAACATGCTAGCAGATTTCTGGATGTTTGCGTCTCTACGCATAGATCCCGAAGGTAGAACCACGATAGTCTCTGAGGTTCGACATGCTCATCTTAGCATCACTCCTACCACCATTGCTAACTTGATGAGATGTAACAATTCTGGGGAGACTTTTGATGATAACTGCTTCAACATGACCACTCATCTTTTGTTGAGGACTCTCATGGACAATGATCCTTTTAGTGCCAAGGTTATAAGGATTTGGCATCAAATGCTTGTGGGTAACTTCCATCCTCGGAAGCATGACGAAAATAGCATCATGGTCGAGGACTTAGAGTTCATTCTCTGTGGCCTTCGAGGGAAGAAAATCAACTTTCCCTTGATGATTTTCAAAGGGCTCGTTGAAGCCGTTTCTATGGCTGCTGCCCGTCAAGGGAATGTGACGTGTCTTCCATATGGGAGACTCCTGTAACGCCCGGAAATTTGATTATTCGTTTGATCTAGACGTTTGGAGTGTTTAATGAAGTTTTCGTATTTTAAGACGATTTAGTCGGTATTAGTTTGGGATAGCGGATTGATATTTAATCAAGAGTTCTGATATTTTCAGTATTAGAAATATTATTGGAAGAATATTTGAAGTTTTGGGAATTTTCTGAGTAAGTAAGATTAGACCGAAAATATTCGATTTAGTCGAATTTGAATTGTCGGTGTTATTTAAGGGCAAATTTGGAATTATTAAATTGAAGTCGGAAAATAATATTAAGAATAATATTATTTATAAGTCGGAATTATTATATTGAAGGAATTATTATTATAAGTGATATTTTGGTTATTGAGTTATATCTCTTATTGGGCCTAAATTGATTTTGGAGGATATTAAATAAATAAGAGTTGTTAACCTCTAAGCCCAAATTGGATTTTAAATTAGGGTTTTAGAGATGAGAAAGAGTAGTTGTCATTTTTTTGAAGAAAACAAGAATAGAGGAGAAAGAGGCAAGACTATGAAGAAGAAGAAGGAGCTTGAAGATTTTTCACCCATGGTGTCAATTGAAGATGCAATTGGAGACCCATTGATAAGGTAAGGGTGGGGTTCTTTTCCTATAATGGGGCTCATGAACAATTGTATGTGGGGAATTAGGTGTGTAGGTTTATTGCATTTGCTTGTGTTAATTGTTGCTGAAAAATTAGAAATTGAGTAATATGAATTTGAGTTGCTATGTTGAATCCATTACTGTTGATTGAAATTGCTGTCGTGAAATAAAAACGTTGGCACTGTGTAAAACTAGTAATTGGTGAACGGCTACGGACGGCGCATGCCATTGACGGAAGGCAGTTTGTTAATGTGTTGGTGTTGTGTGCTAATTATTCGGTGTTCTAATTTTGTTGCTGTTTGTATATGTGATATCATTGTTTGCATACACAGATAGACATATAATATTAATTAAATGTTCATATATGTGTGTGGCTATTTGTTACTGTTCGTTCATGTACATTTCCATTATTAGAGAAACATATTACATATATATATATATATATATATATATATATATATATATATATATATATATATATATATATATATATATATATATATATATATATATATATATATATATATATATATACATATATATATATATATATATATATATATATATATATATATATATATATATATATATATATATATATATATATATATGTATATCAGTATATTATATTGGAAATGGAACAAAGTTATGAAATATAAATGTAATTCAAAACAGTCCCATTTGATCGAAATAGCCGAATTAAGCGGTATATTTAGTTGTCCGAAATTTGATGAAAATTTACGTGGTAGCTAAGTTTAATTAGTAGATTAACATGGTAGTGTTATTTTGTTGAAATTGTGATATTTTACGAATCGACTGAAATTGTGTTTGGTTTAAATTATTCTTTATAAATAAATTATAATAATTTAATAGAATTGTCAATAGAGTTGTTAGAGTTGTCAATAGAGTTGTTAGAGTCGACAATAAGTTGTCAGAGTTGTTTTGAATTATTAAGAGTCGTATTTTTATTTGTTTTGAGTAATTCTGACATGTTTAGAGTTGTCAGTGTATAACGTCGGTGTTTGTTTTTTTATTGGAACTTTAACAATTCATATCTTTTGAACCGTAACTCCGTTTGAGTCTCCGTTCGAGGCGTTAGAAAGCTAGCGTGATATTCTTTTCAATAAAAATGATTTTGAGCAATAGAAGGCTAGAAATTGGAAATGGAGTAGAAATTGAAGTGAATTAAATTAATATAGTTTGATATTAATTGGTTAAATTAATAGTTAAATTAATTGCAATGAGTTTAATTGATTGGAATATACTTGAAGTTGGATCAATTATTCGGTTTGTCGGTAAATTACGGTATTTTGAGGATTCGTCCGTAATTGTGTTTTGGCTTGAATATGTATGTTGAGAATAATATATGTATATGCCATGATGTTGTGCTAATAATGATTCTATGTGGTTAGTTGGATAGCATTAATTTTAATGATTAATTGCTTGATTTTAAATGTGTATGTTCATATATAATTGGCAAAATGAGAATTAACATGAGATAGTATGGTTACTAGTGTTAATTGGATTTTGTGAATCGTAATTGATTAATTGACCTTTATATGTGAATGATATGTATGTGTTGTGAATGTTGTGTACAATTGGTGGATAATTCATCGAGTTGAATTATTGTGATATGCTAAATATTAAGATGGTAGAGATGATCTTAATTGCATATGTTTGTCAACATTGTACATGCATTCATGTCATGGTGTGCCTTGAAACAAAGGTGGTTTGCTTTGAAACAAAAGCGGGGCTTGGATTCTAGAGTGAATTCGGAAAGCGGTAAACTATATGTTTACATTTGGTGGCTTTGATCTTGTCCGAATCTGAAGCGTGGCTAGATTCTATATGAATCGGAAGCGGTGGAACTTTGGGTCCACATTGGGTACCACATGCATAGAGTCACATGTCTTGCATTGAGTCACATTGAGGTTATGTGATATTTGAATATATGCACTTATGTGATTGTTATGTGTACATGAGATGTGATAATTGAAATTGGCGATGTTTTGATACATAATTGGCTAAATGTGTGAATATGTGATAATGATGGATTGTGTATATATTTGGGATAATAGTAATTGAATCTTTTGAGTATTATACTATTGAATTTTGTGCATACTTGAATATGTGAAATTTATTGGATGATACTATTTATATGATTGTGACTTGTTGTGTGATGAAAAGTATGTGAGACTAATGAAGTGTAGAAGTATGATGTGTATAGTAGCTATTGATACTTGCAATGTGATGATTTTATATATCTGAATCCTAGCATGCACTTTATCATGCGCCCACTTATATGATTTGATATCTCACTCTTTTCTCTTGTTTCGCCGTTGCCTTTATATTGGTAACGTGCAGGTATTCAAGTATGAAGATTTAGTTGCCGTTACTCGAGTCGGTTGTCGCTCTGATACGTAGCACTCTGGGGGAAACGATTTATGTCATTCATGATGTTGTTGTTTAATTGTG
Organism: Vicia villosa; assembly: GCF_029867415.1. Lineage (NCBI taxonomy): Eukaryota > Viridiplantae > Streptophyta > Magnoliopsida > Fabales > Fabaceae > Vicia > Vicia villosa. Next base: position 6,055 of record NW_026705723.1, on the reverse strand, counting down.
TTATCTTGGTTGAACAAAATGATAAGTTAACTGAAGATATTTTATTGAATACTTGTTTAAGTGATTCTGCTGTGTTTTAATAAAATAAGTTATTCTGCTTCAAAGGTGCTATGTATCCGCTTTATGCGACGAGGTGATTTGTTTTGTTGTGATTATGTGATGCCTCATTTGTTTATTGAGAAATTTTGAAAACTCTGATTTTAATATATAATTGCCGGGTAGAAATGGGGTGTTACAACTCCTCTCTTACATATTCCTCAAAAAGGGTATAGTGAGGAGGATGCGCACCTCTGGATCTATAGATATGTTCGAGGCAGAAAGCTTGCCTGTGCTGTCCTTAGAAGGACTAGATCAAAGGATCAATTAGCAAGTGTTTGCCCTAGGTTTTCATGTTTTCTTTTTTGTAATCTCAAATGTTCTTGGGTCACGTTCTTAGATCTCTTTTGTAATGCATGCACTTTTTCCTTTTAAATGACAAATATTTAGGTGTTTCTCTGTCTCTTTACTTTACCTATCATATATTTTGATTATAAAGCCATTTTGGTAATGGTTTGACCATTTTGGCTTTCGTAGTACCTTGAATATCTACGTTTTTGCAATCTTTACTTCGTACATGCTTGGTTTATATCTCTTCAGATATTTCCCGTTTACTCTTAAGATCCTACGATCTTCTGCTAATTCTTCAATTTCTTAAGCATTATTCGAAAATACCTTTAAGATTCGAAAGGGTCCTTCCCAGTGTGGGGACCATTTACCAAGTGCCTGATTCTTTCGATCTATAGGTAAAATAACTTTCCAAACTAGGTCATTATTAATAAACGTTTTACCTTTCACCTTTTTGTTGTATGCTCTGGATACTCTTTCCTTTTGTCTTTTTATCATCTCCAACGCTCGAAGTCTGTCTTCGTCCAGATCTACTAACTCATTCATCATTAACTCCCAGTATACGTTGGGAGGAATATCTGCCTGTCTTTGTATCCTTACTGACTGCAGATATATCTCGATTGGGAGTACTGCGTCATGACCAAACGTCAGTTGGAAAGGCGTTGTATTTGTTGCTTCTTTTGGAGACGTTCGACAAGCCCAAAGTGCTTGGTCCAAAGTTTTATGCCAATTCTTGGGTTTCTTCCCCACATGTTTTTTGATAAGGCCAATTATTATCTTGTTTGCTGCTTCAACTTGTCCATTTGCTTGAGCATAGTAAGGTGTTATACCCCAAAATTTGCCCGCATCTTTTTTCAAGAAAACTCCAATCTGAAAATTAAGAGTCTCATATAATCATGGATTTTTATTTCAACAAATATCCTGACATATGAAATACTTAGTTTTTAGAATTTTTCTTATACAGTAATTTGGCTTGCAGTTGAATTTATTCTTACGCAAACGCCAAATACTGTTTATTACTTCACACATGCTATTTATTTATTTACAGATAAATAGTACTGACACAATTGGTACAGAGTTAAATCTTTTTGCAGGCGCAAAATCAGGAAACTCAGACTGTACTAGTAACAAGTAGATTATTATTATCTTTTGTTTCCCACTAATTTTTGTACTATATTCCATTATTTTCAAAAATCTTTTCAAATCTCTTTTTCAAAAATCAAATCCTAACTTTATTCTCTACATCTCTCTTTTTCCCAACACTATCATACACTTTCTTTCAAATCTTACTTCCACTCAAATTTTCCTTTTGTACGGAATCACATCATTCCCCAACGTCTCTATCCTTCTTTCCATTCTATAAATACCTCTCATTTTCTCATAAAAATCTCACATCAAATTCTAATTCATCTCTCAAATTTCTACTTCATAATCCATCCTTTCTTCTTCCCCGACAAAATGGCAAAGCGGTGGGAAACGTGTTTTCTTATGGTCATCACCATTGCTACGGTGATCATGTCTTTCTTCTGTCTACATAGCCCGGAACACTGTGGACCTGGGATGCTTATGCTCCCAATCATCTACATGTTACTATTTGTAGCATGGGTTATCAATCGCCATTCTTAAAATTTGCCGTATTTCTTATTTCTTAAATGTACCGTTTATTCGTCGTACTGTTCAATATAGTATGTAATATTTGTACTGTCAGTATTAAATGTTGTACTATTTGTCATAATATTGCTTAATTACTCAGATAATATTTTGTGTGTTTTCTGCCAGTCAAATATTCATTTTTCTGTGCATTAAATGATTTTCAGGGTTATTATCGGTAATTTTGCCCGCATACAACAAATATTAGTTATTTATTATGTCTGTGTTTTTTTATTAACAAGTCATGTAAATAAACTTTCATTTTTCACATAAAACAAAAACAAAAACAACAAAAAAAGAAAATTAACTTTGACTGTTGATTTTTCACTCTAACTGCTACGTCAATACCTGAACAGTCAGTTGACAGCCAAACTGCTGGCAGTACAATTCTCAGTGATTTGTACCATCAATCAAATCAATCTTTTACAATTCAAAATTCCAAGATTTTTGTTCTAGAAGTCTTCTGAATATCACGCGATTAGCAGAGACTCAACACTGCACAAAAATCAGGTACGCTTAACTGTCTCCTACACAAACAGTCCCTGACTAGGGTTTTCTTGTTTTTACAGGAGAAACAAGTTTTTGAGACCTCAAATGGATTTCATGCACATCCATATATCTTAAAGTACCATCATACAAATTTTCAAACTTCAATTCACTCAGACGCACCGTCAGCAGCTCAAACAGTCAACAGACGACCCGTTTGACCAAAAAGTCAACAGACAATCAAAAATGAATTTTTTTGTCAAAGTCCATATTTTGTCAAAGGATTCATCATTTGATCATTGGATGATCATAATTCATCAAGGAAAGATCAAAAATCAACAAAACCCTAAGATTCAAAATTAGGGTTTTTGCCTGAAAAGTCAACTCAACTTTGACTGGTCATAACTCTCTCATCCTTCATCCAAAATATTCAAACCAAAGCTCATTTTGAAGGAAATTCAATTATCTTTCAAATGCAATTGATCCCGTGGTCATTGCATTCACCATTTGAAAAATATGACCAAAGACATTACAGGTCATTTTCAAAGTCAACAAAAAGACACTTTTTTCAAAAGGACACACAAGGAGCATCAAAAATCATTTTGACATGAGACCAAAGGCATTGGTTTGAGGACTCTTTGAGGTTTCCAAAAAGTGCAAGAACTCCTTCATATGACAAAAATTGAGGGATTTACAAGTTGTTGAAGTTGGCTAAATTTTGGGAAAATACATGAAATCAACATTGCTCAAAAATGTATTTTTTCCAAATGGGGCCAAGTTTTCATGGTTCAAACATCATTTCCATAATATAATGGGCCTCCCACGACCAAGACAAAGCCCACGTCATTTTTATCTATTTTTGATTTAATTTTATCACATATAAGATTAAATTTAAAAAGGAAAATGGAAGGATAATGCATAGCTTGAATTCCAAGCATGACTCATCAAGAGAATCATTCAACTCTGTCCCAAGCCAAAGTACAGCAGAGGGAGAGATGAAAATCAAGCCATAGTGGCTTAAATGCCAAGCTACACATGTGGAAAAAGTCAAAAATTCAACAAAGCACTTATTGCTTTCTAGCTTAGATTTTAAGCACTTCAATGCTTATATATAGGCTAGCATACTTCAGTAATGAAGGGAGACAAGCTCAGAACCAAAGCCTTGCTTGTAACACACTTGTAATCACTTGAAACTTTTCAAAGAAATCTCAAATTCGAATTTTGAATTCCAGTCACTTTCCATACAAACTAAACATTCTAATACCTTCCTCAAGCATCACTGAACATATCTCAATCATTTCCAAGTCTTGAAACCTCATAAATCGAGCTACCTAGGCCACGGTTTGTTCAAACTAAAACTAACTTATATCTCATAACACACGCATATCTAGCAAGATGTAGACATATATTTGAACTTAGTGTGGTGTGTAGATCGTTTCTGGACATTTAATTAAGGTTTGGTTGCTTATATACGAAGTTACCATTTTAGGGTTCATACTCTCCAAATTAGGGCTTTCTGAAATAAGCAAAATTACAGGTTCTAAGTGGTACCATTGAATTCGTATGGACTAGACGAATTGAATGGGCATGTCGCGCCAAATTTATAAACACGTTTACCCCTATTCGCTATTTTGCAGGTTTAAGCATCACTTATTATAGCGCTTTTTTACAAAAGCGCTGTTAAAGGTGTTTTCTGGAGGTTGAAGAGAAGACGTGTCTTCCCCCCATTGGTTCAGACGCGCGCGTGTTTTTTTTAAATTTGTCTCTGATTCTGTGCTTTGCAGGTGTAACTTTTACCACGTGCCTCAATATCTGGGCCATCTGATCTCATTTAATGACTCATCCAACGCATCAGAATGAATCCCCATACCATGGACTCTCAGATTAATCACACATGATCATGTATCCTTTTATTTTCTATTTTATTTTAATTTTCTTTGCAAAATTAATTAAAAATAGTTTTAAAAATCCAAAAAATATACAAAAAATATTTTTAGACTTCTAAAATAATATATTATTTTCTGAAATAAAAATATTTTATTTTTCTTCAAAATTTCAATATTTTGCATAATTAATTAGTATATATTTATATATTTGCTTTTTAATTATTCTAACCAATCTAAAAATCATAAAAAAAATTGTTCTTTATATTAAATATTGTTTATATGTTATAAACTAATTTTGTACATATTTAGGATAATTTTCTCTTTAAGTTTTAATTATTTGTATAATTATTTGCATAATTATGTTTTAATATAGCTTAATCAATTTCAAATCAATTTCAAAAATTCCAAAAAAAATTAGTTTTGTTTTAAAATTAATTGACAAATATTTTGTACATTTTTTTAAAACTTAATTTCTAGGTTTAAATCTATTTTCATCTTTTTTCTTCATTTTAATTTAATTAATCATGCATTAATTATAATTAAAATCAATCATAAAAAATCCAAAAAAACATGCCTTTTATTTTTCTTGCAATTTAAATTCATAGATAAATGTATAGGATGTCAAATTCATGTAAATAGGCTAGTTTACATTTCCTGCACAATCGATGTAATAGCGTAGATTTACTTTCCGCACTTTACATTTCCGCATTTTAATTTCCAGCAAATATAAACTGCGTGTATGTAAAGATAAAATTGAACCGTTAGATCACTAACTTCAAAGATAAAATATCTGAATACAAACACAATCACACTTGCACCTCTTAAGGTAATCCCTTCTCATTCTTTTCAAAATCAAAGTCAAAATTCCACTGTTTCGAGTACAAAATCGAACCTTTTGTTTGTATCCGGTGAAAGGATAGATTTTTAAAGGAAATAAGGATAAAGACCTTACAACTCAGGGTAGACCTCCTAGTTTGCTTGCTCAAATCAAAACAAACAAAATTCTCATACACTGGTGTTTTTCAAAACAAAACTTTCCAAAAAGACAATATTTTGTATACATCCAAACACGGATCATTACAAAGTTAACGTTCTTTTCAAAACATCTTTCGAAAGATAAACAAACATTTTTTATACATCCACACAAGGATCATTACAAAATTCAATTTACAAAGGTATTTGAAACCACATATGAGCATTCTAAAGCAATTGAAAAGTAATCGAAAAACAAGTGAGCTAAGCAAACTTAAGAGCCCATGGATAACCATGGATACAAAGGGTGCTAACACCTTCCCTTTGTATAACCTACCCCCTTACCCAGAATTTCTTAAAGGTTTTTTTTCTGTTTCTTTTATAAACCTTTCCTTAATTGGATAAAATAAAAGGTCGGTGGCGACTCTGTGAATTTTCAAAAATGCGAAAGCATAAGCGATAAAAAAGAGTCAGTTCACGTATCTCTCCCGCTCAGAGGTATGGCCCGAAAAAAACGGAGGTCCACAGAACTGGCGACTCTGCTGGGGAGTCACTTTCAAAAAACAAAATGTTTTCTAAAGGGGTTACCTTAAGAGAATAGATTACTTCGATGTTTTCAATTGTTTGACTTGATTGCTCTATTTTTCAAAGGTTTGTTTGGGTATTTTGCTTGTGTG